>NC_048444.1:7898175-8005676 GCF_004353265.1 Vitis riparia
GCTAATGAGGTGATTGATTATTGGCACAAAAGGAAAGAGAAAGGGTTGATATGCAGTTGGACATTGAAAAAAACTTATGATAGCATCAATTGGAAGTTTCTGATGAAGGTGCTCCGGAAGATGGGATTTGGGGCTCGTTGGATGGATTGGATGTGGTGGTGTGTTTCCACTGCTAAATTCTCCATCTTAATCAACGGGGTGCCTGCCGGTTTTTTTTCAAATTCAAAGGGGCTGCGGCAAGGAGACCCTCTCTCTCCGTATCTCTTCGTCTTGGGTATGGAAGTTCTTAGTACCCTTCTTAGACGGGCTGGTGAGGGGGGATTTCTTTCCGGCTGTAGGCTTCGGGGGAGAGGAGGCGTGGAGCTGGCTGTATCCCATCTACTTTTTGCTGACGACACAATCATTTTCTGCAAAGCTGAAAGAGAGCAAGTAACCAATCTAAGCTGGATCTTGGCGTGGTTTGAGGCGGCTTCGGGACTCAGAATTAATCTTGCTAAGAGTGCCCTAATTCCCGTGGGGCAAGTGGATGAGTTGGAGGAGTTGGCGGCTGAACTAGGATGCAGATTGGGGGCTTTACCCACTGTCTATTTGGGGCTGCCCCTTGGAGCCCACCATAAAACCTCTTCTTCTTGGGACGGGGTGGAAGAGAGAATGAGAAGAAGACTAGCCCAGTGGAAAAGACAATACATCTCGAAGGGAGGTAGAATTACTCTTATCAAGAGTACGTTGGCCAGCATACCCACCTACTTTCTATCCCTTATCCGCATCCCTAAGTCTGTTACAAAAAGGATTGAGAAAATCCAAAGAGATTTCCTTTGGGGGGGAGGAAGTTTGGAGAGGAAAGCTCACTTAATTAAGTGGAAGGTGGTCTGTAGCCCTAAGGAGGAAGGAGGATTAGGCATCCGAAAGATTGATTTTTTGAATAAAGCCTTGCTGGGCAAATGGGTGTGGAGATATGCCTATGAGAAAGAGAACCTTTGGAAAATGGTGATAGGGGTAAAGTATGGTCAAAAGGGGTGTGGGTGGAGGACTAAGGAAGTTTGTGGACCTTATGGAGTGGGATTGTGGAAGGAGATCATGAAGGAAGCTGATTGGTGTTGGGAGATCACTGATTTTAAGGTAGGGAAGGGGACCAGAGTGCTTTTCTGGACGGATAAGTGGTGTGGTAATGAGGCGCTTTCTCAAACTTTCCCACAGCTGTTTACCTTGGCAGGGCATAGGAATGCCAAAGTAAGTGAAGTATGGGACTCTAGCATGGGTCAAGGAGGTTGGAATCTTAGATTGGCTAGAGATTTCAATGATTGGGATCTGGACCAGATAGGAAATATGCTGAATCTGCTGAGGGATTTCAGGACTTCTACTGAGGAGGATGCTGTGAGATGGAAAGGGGAAGGCAATGGTGTTTTTGGGGCTAAGGGGGCTTACAAAATGCTGGTGGGGTCCTCAGCCTGTGCCTTCCCGAATAGACGCATTTGGATGGATAAGGTTCCAACAAAAGTGTCTTTTTTTGCTTGGGAAGCTTCGTGGGGGAAGATCCTCACCTTGGATAAGCTTCAAAGAAGGGGGTGGCAGCTCTCTAACCGGTGTTTTTTGTGTGGCTGTGAAGAGGAAAATACGAATCATATTCTAGTACATTGTACAGTGGTTAAGACTCTTTGGGAGATTGCCCTCGCCATTTTTGGAGTCTAGTGGGTGTTCCCAAAATCAGTTATAGAAGTGCTACTTAGCTGGAAGGGCTCTTTTGTGGGGAAAAAAAGAAAAAATACCTGGAATTCCATTCCGTTGTGCATATTTTGGACGGTGTGGAAGGAAAGGAATAGGTTAGCTTTTAGGGGAGGGTCTTTAGATATTCAAAAATTCAAGAATTTTTTTGTATGTAACTTGTGGAGTTGGGCTAGGGTGTACATTGGTGAGGATACCTATTCTCTTTTAGGCTTTTTGGAGTGGCTTGCGGCCACTTGAGGGTGTGTGAGGTTTTTCCCCTCATTTTTTCTTGTCAGCCCTTCTTCTTGGGCTTTTGCGTATACCCCCTGTATACATGCGACTTTTCAGCCTTTCTAATATATTCTGATGTTTATCTATAAAAAAAAAATAAAAAAAATAATGTTCCGTGATGATCTGTAAGTGTTCCTCCAATTCCCAATTGCCATGGGTTACCTAAAGAGCATCCATCAAAATTCAACTAGATGTTGCCCATTGGAGGAGATCCATGTTGGACATATCTCCTCAACCAACCTTGTAGATCTGCTTACCATGTTCTAGTCTAGTATTGTAATGCTCAAAGGAGTGCCCACAAATGGAGCACCAATCTAGTAGATTTGCTTATTGTTATTATTGTTATTGTTGTCGTTGCTTCCATTATTATTATTATTGTTGGTCTTATTAATTTTGATAACATTGTTGTTGTTGATGTTGTTATTGTTGGTATTGTTTCATTGTTGTTGTTTTATTTTTTGATAGGCAAAGAACATAGTTCCAACAAAAATACAACAATAACAATAATCTTCTTCTTCTTCTTCTTCTTCTTCTTATTATTATTATTATGATGATGATGATGATGATGATGATGACTATTTTTTTGGCATTATCATTATTGTTGGCATTATTATTGTTGTTGTTGTTTAGAGATAAACTAATTCATTGCTATGAATTAAAATTTACAAAGAATGATGAGCAATCCTTTAAAAAATATAATAACTTAGCAAACCAAAGAAATGAAAATAATCCCCTCCAAAGTAGAAGCAAAACACGCTACAAGCTATACAATTAAAGGAAGGAAAAAAACTATAAAGCTCAAAGTGAGAATCTAATTAAGATGGTTGGGGAGAGGGGAGAGGTGGGTTTTTGGGTTGTGAAAAGTAAGAGACACTAATTGCTTGACTTCTTGCTTGGCTAGATTCTCTGCAACATAATTTGCTAAGCATGGGCCAAGGAGAAATTACAAGGTGTCACTGGCAATATTTGCAATTTGGCAAATACATACAACATACCTCCAGGGACCTCTTTCCTTCTTAGACATGCGTTTATAAAGTCCCCCTCCACCCTAGGATTCGATAGCCTCCATGTTTTGATAAGCCACTTGCCATCAAATAAAGTAAAAATGTCTTCCTTAATAGCCAACCCTTCTCCGGCAGTTTGGCGTAAGCTCTCAACAGTGTACCACAACAATCTCTAAACACACATCCAATTCCAACTGTCCTTAATAACTGAAAGAACATCCATCAAAATTTAACTACATGAAACCAATTTAGACCTCTAAGTATCCTTAAAAACCTCTAGCATTGCTCTCTTGCCATATTCTCTGCACCAAAGTAAGAATGGTGACACACGAAATGGCCTTGCCTTTAAGGAGTCTCGTAAGGCCTCTAAAGTGGATGTTTGTCATATCCATTGCATTTCTAGTGGAACTCAACCTATCTTAGTGAATTTGAGCAACTAGTGCTAAAGGCTCAAAACAAAAGGGTAATGAAGAAAGAGATGATCTATTGCTTCACTGTTACCTAAGCACAAAATGTACCAATTGGATTGAGAGCCTTAAGAGGCCTTCTGATAGAAAATTATTAGTATGACCTTATTGGCTGCTAGTTGAGCAAAGGCTTTTACTTTGGGTGGAGTCTATGGAGCTCTAAATGAATGGAAAGAAAGGATCAGAGTTCTTTGGTTTAGAAAGAAGGAACTGAAAAGAGAGAATGTAGAGAGAACAAACTTGTGGAAGTTAAAGACCATACCCGTGCATCTTGGAAAGAGGAGCACATGGATTAAGGAAAATATGAACAATGCAAGCTTCCCTATCTCTAGAACAGACGGGTACAGTAGAAATTGAAGTTACAAGACATAGGGATGTGGAGGGAACTAACATATATGAAATAAGATTGTCTATAAATCTTGCTATTCTAAAAGATCTGGGAAGATCATAAATGGGCTGAATGACTGATCCCTTCACTACCCAAAAATGAATTTTAGTATTATAATCTGAATGAAAATGATAATAATTCATTTTTGTACCATCGCCACTAACAAATCTTATTATTGTTATCATTTATATTCATATACTTCCTAAAAAAATATTTGGAGATTTTATCATTGTTATTATTTATTTGATTATTAGAATAGTCTCTTTATTCTTAGAATGGTCCCGTTAATAAGGAACTGAGTTATGTGCATATATTTCCTAAACATATTTGGAAATTTTGTCTGATATATTAGAGTAGTCCTATTTGAATGGTTCATTTAATTGTGGCAAAGTCTGAGATGTAAACAACATATCTTAAGAACAAGAAGTTAGATTATATACACCAAATCTTGACAGACATATCACAATTAATGAGTGGGAAATGTTGTAATCTTTATTCTGTTGTACTTTAATCTCATTATTCTCATTTGCTCATAGTTTTCCTTGTTATGAACACAACATTTATTTTCTGCAGAGTTGTTAGCCAGGTTGAATATCCCTCATTGGTTGATTTGCGGGGACTTTTGCTAGACCTAGTTGCTCAACTCCTTGGTGCTTTATCTCGGATCAGGTAACTGAATCATCAGTTAATGCTACTCAAAACTAATTATCTATGACACAATTAAAAACTATTCAATTATTTTTAGAACATGAAGTGTTATCATATTCTTCTGTGTTACCTATCTCATGTAAGAATTTGTTTTTGTTAGTTCAATAAAGTATAGGCAGTTTTTGGTTTTTTATTTTTGAATAGGTCTGAATTTACCTGAAATGTGAATAGAAATCAACACAAAACTGTACTAAATCGTCTGAAATATTTTCCTTTGGTAGGTAAAGAACAATTGAATTAATAACACCTATCAAAGGGCACGCAAAAGTATACATAGTGTGTAGAAGGTGCTAAAGGCCAAAAGAGTCAGAGGAGACACAAAAAAACCATCCTTGCCTTACTTAGTGTTCAACCCGTTAATAAAATCCATTAGAGACAAGGAACACCCTCCCACATGCACCTTAACCCATTTCCAAAAATGTACATAATTTTTTTTTTTTTTAATTGCTTGATTCTTGTTTTTGATGTTTTTGACAGCTCTCTTGTTTTTCTCCTTCTATGTGGTCTAAAATAAACACAAAGGAGTTGCTCTCTACGTTGTCTTTTGTGTCTTTCGTACAAAAGATTCGTGCCAGCTTAGATGGACATCCCTAACTAAGGATAGCATTACTCACTGAATACCAAACAGAGCATAAATTAATTGTCATAGCATGATTGCTTTGGAACAATGAAGGAGTACATAATCCACAATTTCTTCCTCTTCTTTACACAAATAACACCTACTTGGAAACCTCTAACCCCTCCTTTTTTTAGTTGTTCTAAATTTAGAATTCTTCCCTAAGAAGCTTTCCACGTAAAAAAGTTAACTTTTGTTGTGATCCTAGGGTTCTGCACTATGCCGGAATGAAACTCCTCCACTCTACAACTTGTTAAGGAGGAATAAATTTAACTATAAATTTGCTGGTTTTTTAAATCAACCAAACCATGATGTCCTCTACATCCCTTGTAATCGCATGCCTTTGCAATCTCTTGAAAAGAGCCTCCACCTCTCCTAGCTTCTTGTCATTATTTTATCTTGTGAATAAAGGACTCCTCCACTCGCCAATTTGCTTCTACATTTGGTCAACCTTAGCAGTTTTTTTAATAGGCAAACAAGAATATATAATAGATGCTAGTTAGAGAGAGGGGGGCGCACCCTAAGTACATGAGAGGTTTACAAAGGATGCCAAAACAAAAACAAAAACACCTTAAACAAGCACATAGAACACCTTCTCACTAACACTCAACCAATTAGTAAAATCTAACAAGGATACTAGATCATTTTGAATATGTTGGCAAGTCTAATGGAAAAGGGTACAAATAAGAGAGTCCTTTAGTGCTTGATCCAAACTACGAATTCCATTGAAATAGTTTCGATTCCTCTCTTGCTAAAGAATCCAAAACAAGCAAAGAGGGTTGTCGTCCGAATCTTTTTCTATTTTTGCTAACAAAACTCCCATGCCATCCTTTTAGCAAATCTTTTGCAGAAAATGGAGGACCTAAGAAAAGCTAAAGAGAGAAAACAAGAAATGTAAAAGGCCCCTTGCCTTTCCACAATGGATTAGCAAGTGATTAGTTATTTCTTCTAAATGCATACATAAACAACAATTGTTGGTTAACACTCAACCTCTTCTCTTAAAAAGAAGAAAAAAACCCCCACTTTTAAAGCCGCCCAAGAGGCTGCCCACAGTACCTTCGAGGGAAAAGAAACTCTTCATCCGACTTTGAGGAAGAATAGAAAGATTTCATCAAGAAGTTCTTGCTCTTGCTAACTTTCCAAGTTAGATTATCTTCATCCTCATTGTACTTCCTAAGCGCTTGAAGCCTTCTTAGTAACTTCTCAATGTTGTGTAGCTCCCAATCTTAAAATTGTCTCATGAAACCAAGGTTCCACACAACTTGTTGTTAATGACCTCCCAAGCATTCATCACCCAAGCCTCTTTGTTAGAAGTAAAAGAGAAAAAAGACGGAAAAGAGTCCTTTAAATAAGCATCCCCACACCAAACATCATGCCAAAATTTTGTTCTTCTTCCATTGCCAACCATATAAAACTTGTTCTAGCCTTAAAGGCTTCACAACCTCTTCTTATTGCCTTTCACAAGCTAACGCCATAACCTTCCCTCCCTATCAGAGAGCACCATCCTCCTGTTTCTTCCCTAAGCTTTCCCACTATAACCCGTCTCTAAAGGAACTCTCTTTCCAAAGCAAACCTCCAACACCATTTTCCAAGCAAGGCTTTATTAAGAGATGACATGACCTTAATACCTAGCCTTTCTAAATTCTTATCTTTGTAGATGGAAGACCACTTGACTAGGTGAGGTCTTTTCTTGAGGTCTCCTCCTCATAAGAAGTCTCGTTGAACTTTTTCCAATCTTAAAGCCATCATTTTGGGAATGACAAGAAAAGACATAAAATAGCTAGGCAAGCTGCAAAGAGTGCTTTTAAGCAAAGCGAGTCTACCACCCTTTAGGAGGTGTTGTTTTTTCCATAGGGCTAACCTTTTTTTGAACCTCTCCTCAACACATCCCACACAAAAAGGGACTTAAATAGAACACCCAAAGGCAAGCCTAAATAAGTAGTTGGAAGCTTCCCCACTTTGCAACCCAACAATGAAGCAAGCTCCTCAAACATTAGGGACCTCTCCCACATGAATCAACTTGGTTTTATTCAAATTGATTTTCAACTTTTTATAAGCTTCAAACCAAAACAGGAGCCAACTCAAGTAAATTAATTGGTTTGAGCAAGGTTCACAAAATAGTAGGGTATCATATGCAAATAGGTGGTGCCTCTCCTCTTCTACCAACCCCCTTCTTCGACCTTATACTTCTCTATGATCACATGCTTTCAAGGGAATCATTCTTGGATGCAAATCCCCAAAACTATTTTCCAAGGAGTGCTTGTTGATAAATTTTTGATACCAAAGCCTATTAAGGTGACGTAGTTGGTTAGGGCAAATCCTGGGATGTGTGAGGTCTTGGATTCAAATACTATTGTTGGATAAATACCTTGGTTTGCCCGATGCTGGTTGTTATGGGCGTGGTCAACACCCCGAGGTTTGGGTCCCCATGAAGAGTCCTTACTTTATTTTATTTTATTTATTTTTATTTTTCTTATAAATAAAAGAGATAAAATTGTATTGAAAAGAGCCCGCCAAAACAAGTACTCAAAGTATACAAAGATTATAAAAAATAATAATAAAAAAAAAAAAAAAAAAAAAAAGATGAAGCTCCCACTTTTTTTCTCCCTATAGATTGTTGGTTGGTTCACCAATTGGAGCCTTTTTTAAGGCTTAACCTTCCCCCATGGTAAATTGCTAAGCCCCCATAGGAAGTCCTTTTGAATCTTTTCTGGTCTAAAACTCACCTTGCGTGAGATGATAAATAAAGAGACGAAGTAAATTGCTAAGCTAGAAATGGTGTATTTAACCAAAGTCGATCTTCGTCCTTTTGACGAGGATTGTCTTTTCCACATGGCGAGCTGTTTATGAAATCTTTTTTCCACTGCATCCCAAACTTGCAATGATTTGAAAGGAGCTCCCAAAGGGAGGCTCAAGTAGGTGGTGGGTAGAGAACCCACTCTACAACCCAGCACCCCAACCAACTTTGAATTAGCAACCTTTCCCATTGGGATCACCTCAATCTTTTTCAAATTAATTTTAAACCTGAGATTGCTTCAAACCACATAAAAGCATAACTCAGGCACTCCATATGCTCCTTGTTGGCATCACAAAGAATCAATGTATCATTAGCAAATAAAAGATGCAACACTTCCATACCCTCTCCTCCTCTCTCACCAGTTCAAAAACTCTATAAAACCTCCTTCCTTAGGTGTTTGAAATGTATTGAGAGGAAAATACAAACAGGGCCATAATGGCATAAGTTTGTGACTAGCTCAGTTCAGTTGTTTCTTATTTGATCCTTCCTTGATTAACTTTGGTGTATATTAAGGTTCAACTCATTATCTATGGCTTGTGATGATTGGTGGCTACCTGCATCACCCAATTTTATCAGGCGATCTATGAAAACTGGAAGGAAAAAAAGAACGGACTATTGTTCCTAGTTATTGTATTGTTTTTCCAGCGAGGTATTTGATTCTGCAATTAGTCATCCTTCTTCTGTTACTATTTTTTTTAAGAACATATTTATAAAAATTTCCTTCACCTTTTGTAGAGTTCATCTCTAATAAAAGTGTACTTTTCTGTGCTAAATATGTCTAAACTACTTCAAACTGATGATGATTTCCTATGGGGACTGCTCCTGTAGTCTTTCTTGAATGTGGTGGCCTTCTTTGTTTTTCCAGTCTTTCCAATTGTGCATTTCATCACCCCTTCAAAATCAAGTAATTTTGGTGTTGTTTGGATACGCTCCTTGTTTTCAATTTTTAAAAACAAAAAATGATAGTAAACCCTACATAAAATGCAAGAACTCTTTGAAACTTACCTTAAAAATTTTTACTACCTCAAGCTGTGTGAAAGATGGAGGAGAGAGAAAGACCTAGAGAGAGAGTGTGTGAGAGAGGGAGAAGAGAGCTGGTTCCAAGGTGCGAACGGGGACTCAGCGGGTTATCTCCAGTCAGGGGTCGGAAAAGGAGTTTTGGGATAGAGTCGAAGACTTTTGAGGTCGAGACAGAGAAGAAGAAGGGCAGGACACAAATCTTTATAGTGGAAAGAAAGGGAGGTGTCTCTTCTTGGATTAAGTTGGGGCCGGCAAGTTTAGGGCCGCTCATTGAAGGCTTGGTCTTTTGTTCAAAGGACATGAGGACTGGCCATTGGGAGAAACGCTAGCAAGAGAATGGGAGATATTTCTCTTTAGTGCGCGGCGAAAACAAGGGGGGATGTTTCCTTCGCCTGGGGGTTATAGATCGGGAAAAGAAGAGGTTTAGTATCTTTGTACCCAGAGGCAGAGGAGCAAAAGGGGGTTGGACCCTCATGGTGGAGGCGCTGCGAGAGATGGAGTCTATTTCAGGTGGGCAAGTGAGACAGAGGGACAAGGACAAGTTTTGGATACCCATGCTGGGAAAATCCTTTGCGGAGGTGGTCAAGCAGAATCGCAGCATCGGAGAAGAGGTGGCTAGGGTGAAAGTGGATAACAGGGCTTTATGTGTGAACTTGGAGAAGCTGGCCCATTGCCTTGTCGGTTGCTGGAACCCAATGCTAGGAGGGGGGGAAGATTTAAGAAGCTGGGGGTCCCAAATGGCAAAATTGTGGGGGCTAAAGGGCAATTTAGGCTTGGCCAAACTGGAAGACGACAAGGCATTACTGGAATTTGAGATGATAACAGAAGCTGAGAAAGCCCTAGATGATGGGGAAATATCGGTCGGTGGCTTCGTCATGCGACTGGAGAAATGGAGCCAAGGACGGGATGTTTGATGGAGGAAGAGAAAGAAAGAGAGGCTTGGGTAAGGATAGTGGGTCTTCCCATTTCTTTATGGAATCGGGACACTCTGAGCAAGATAGGAGAGGGGTGCGGGGTTTTTTTGGACATAGATGTTAAAACGGAGAGGATGGAAGAGTTACAGTGGGCTAGAATTCGGGTAAGGATAAAAGAGGAGAAAATCCCTAATATGGTGGAAATATGGGTCGAGAATATGTGCTATTCCCTAACCCTGTGGTGGGAGACTAGGTCGACGTTGCGAGTGATGCCGACCGTCGAGAAAGGAAAACCCCTCGTAACAGATGGAGAGGTAGAGGGTGAGTTCCAGTCACGCGAGGGCAAGCGCGTGAGGGAAGCCGAAGGGGGCTCGAGGCTCGAGGAGCAGACACAGTCTGCGGATGGGACGCGAAGGTTGACTTCTGGGTCGGGGCGACCCATGGAGTGCTATCGTGGGCTTGTTGGGCCTTTAGAGATGGGCTTCTTGGTGAAGCCTCGTGGGTCTGAGGGCATTAACCCATCCTCCTCCTCTGTGGACTCTTTTGGGCCAAAGGAGAAGGTGGACTTCAGACGGACCAAGGCCTGGAAGTCCACGGTGGATGCGGGACTGGTAGCCGATGGTCAAAGCCCCGTGAGGGTGCCTAGTGACCAATTTGTTGAGGCCCAGAGTTGCGGCCCAAGCCACTCGGGAAGCCCACTCTCTGAAATTTCTCTGTTTTGGGAGAAGGATGGGCTGCGCAGGCTGAGCGAGGCAGAGTTCTCCACATAGAGCGAACGAAGACTGATCTCGCCCTTGTAGAGGAAGCGACGAGGTATGATATTGTCCTATTTCAGTCCGATTGCTTGATCCTTGAGCCTCTTTCTTCCCCTTCTCCTTTTTTCGGTCGGACTCCAGTGGGGGAGTATTGCGACCTTTCTGGGCTTGAAGAGAAGCGTGACGAGGGTGAAAATCCGCTTCCAATGCTCATTGGCATGGAACCCCCCTTGAGTGAGACTGTCGAATGCTGGGATTTGGTGGAGGTCAACAAAAGCAGAACTGAAGCTAATGGAAAGGAATTGGGCTCTGATCAAATAGTGCCATGAGTAAATAAGGCAGGGGGGAGCTTAGCTGGGAGAAGAGCGACTTGGCCAAGTTTAGTAATTTCTTGGGGTTTTCGACAGAAGGTCTGGAGAAGGACATTATGGAATTCCTGGTTAAAATTCGTAAGAGAAGGGAAAGAGTTCATAGCAAAACCATTCTGGAGAAATCCAAATTTGAGAGAAAATTGAAAAGATTAGAGTGTTCCATTAACTATGAAGGGGGGAAGAAGCAAAATGGTGGTGAGCAAGTAAGGGGGTGCCAAATTACGGAATTTAAATGAAGCTAAGAATCCTAAGTTGGAATGTTTGTGGAGCCAATGACAACTCCAAAAGAAGGGTTATTAAGGCAGTGATCAGAAGTCAGAGGGTGGATCTTTTTTGTCTTCAGGAAACCAAAATTCAGACATTGTCGGAGGGTTTGGTGAGAAGTTTGGGTTCTGGTAGGTGGTCTAATTGGGTGGCTTTAGACGCCTTGGGCTCTGCGGGAGGGATTCTGGTGTGTTGGGATAAAAGGTCTCTGGAGGTGATGGAGACGGAGGTGGGGAAGTTTTCAGTTTCTTGTAGGATTAGGAATGTGGAAGATGGGATGACCTGGATATTTACTGGTGTGTATGGGCCTTTCTCCAAAGAAGACAGAGATTGCTTGTGGGAAGAGCTAGGGGCGATTAGAGGCTTGTGGGAAGATCCATGGTGTTTAGAGGGGGACTTCAATGTCATCTTGTCCTAGCGAGAAAGGAGTAGACAGGGAAGGTTGTCTGGTGCCATGAGAAGTTTTGCCCAAACTGTTGATGATTTAGAACTCATTGATCTTCCTATGCAAGGGGGTATTGCCACTTGGAGTGGGGGCAGGAATAACCAATCCTGGGCTAGACTAGATAGGTTTCTTGTGACTCAGCAGTGGCTAGATATGTTCAGTGGGGTAGCCCAATGCAGAATGCATAGACCCACTTCCGATCACTTTCCTATCTTGCTGATGGGTGGGGGGATAAGGAGGGGCCCCACTCTGTTTAGATTCGAGAATATGTGGCTGAAAGTGGACGACTTTAATGGTCTTCTCCGGGGGTGGTGGCAAAGGATTGAGGTGAGAGGAAGAGCCAGCTTCAGATTGGCCTATAAGATGAAGGTTTTGAAACATAATATTAAAGTTTGGAATAGGGAGGTGTTTAGAAGGCTGGAAGTCAACAAAAATTCTGCCCTTCAGCATCTGGAGTACTGGGATGGAGTGGAGAGTGAGAGGAGCCTGTCTATAGCTGAAACTGAGTAGAAAAAAGAAGCCAAGGATGCCCTCTATAAATGGGTGCTAATGGAAGAAGTTCATTGGAGGTAGAAGTCTAGGGAGCTGTGGCTCAAGGAAGGAGATAGGAATATCGGTTATTTTCATCGTATGGCTAATGCCCACCGCAGGAATAACTCCCTGGACAGGATTATGATTAATGGGGAGCTGCTGACTGAGGATCAAGAGGTGAGGGATGGATAGTGAATGCATTCTAGAAATTACTCTCAGAAGAGCCGGGGTGGAGAGCGGATATTGAGGGGTTGCAGCTCAATCAACTTAATTCCCGGGAAGCTGAAGACTTGGAGATGCCTTTCTCTGAGGAGGAAATCCATTTTGCATTGATGGAGATGAGGGGAGACAAAGCTCCAGGCCCGGATGGTTTCACAATGGCCTTTTGGCAAGAGTGCTGGGATTTTGTGAAGGAGGAGGTGGTGGATCTGTTTAAGGAATTCTTTGAGCATGGGTTCGTTGCCAAGTCTCTCAACACCACCTTTTTGGTCCTTATTCCTAAAAAAGGAGGAGCTGAAGACTTGGGGGACTTCAGGCCAATCAGCTTGCTTGGGGGTTTGTATAAACTTTTGGCCAAAGTCCTAGCAAATAGGCTAAAGAAAGTGCTGGATAGGGTGGTCTCAGTTGACCAAAATGCCTTTGTGAGAGGGAGACAGATTCTGGATGCTTCTCTAGTAGCTAATGAGGTGATTGATTATTGGTATAAAAGGAAAGAGAAAGGGTTGATATGCAAGTTGGACATCGAAAAAGCCTATGATAGCATCAACTGGAAGTTTCTTATGAAGGTTCTTCGGAAGATGGGCTTTGGGTCTCGTTGGATGGATTGGATGTGGTGGTGTATTTCTACTGCCAAATTCTCCATATTAATCAACGGGGTTCCAGCTGGTTTCTTTCCGAATTCAAAGGGGTTGCGGCAAGGAGACCCCCTCTCTCCATACCTTTTTGTCTTGGGTATGGAAGTGCTTAGCACCCTTATTAGACGGGCTGGTGAGGGGGGCTTTATTTCAGGCTGTAGGCTGCGGGGGAGAGGGGGGGAAGAGCTGACTGTTTCTCACCTCCTCTTTGCTGACGACACACTCATTTTCTGCAAAGCTAGAAGAGAGCAACTTACCAATCTAAGTTGGATTTTGGCATGGTTTGAGGCGGCCTCCGGCCTCAGAATTAATCTGGCTAAGAGTGTTCTAATTCCTGTGGGGGAAGTGGATGAGCTGGAGGAGCTAGCGGCTGAGCTAGGTTGCAGATTGGGGGCTTTACCCACTGTTTATTTGGGGCTGCCCCTTGGAGCCCATCATAAAACCTCTTCTTCCTGGGATGGGGTGGAAAGAGAATGAGAAGAAGACTAGCCCAGTGGAAAAGACAATATATTTCGAAGGGGGGAAGAATTACTCTTATTAAGAGCACTTTGGCCAGCATACCCATCTACCTCCTTTCCCTTATACGCATTCCTAAGGCTGTGGCAAAAAGGATTGAAAAAATTCAAAGAGATTTCTTGTTGGGGGGGGGGGGGGGAAGCTTGGAGGGAAAGTTCACTTGATTAATTGGAAGGTGGTTTGCAGCCCTAAGGAGGAGGGCGGATTAGGCATCCGAAAGATAGATTTGTTGAACAAAGCCTTGCTGGGCAAATGGGTTTGGAGATATGCCTATGAGAAGGATAATCTTTGGAAAACGGCGATAGGGGTGAAATATGGTCAAGAGGGATGTGGGTGGAGGACTAAGGAAGTTTGTGGGCCTTATGGGGTGGGTTTGTGGAAGGAGATCATGAAGGAGGCTGATTGGTGTTGGGAGAGCATTGATTTTAAGGTTGGGAAGAGGAATAGAGTTTTGTTTTGGACGGATAAGTGGTGTGGCAATGAGGCGCTTTCTCAAACTTTTCCTCAGTTGTTTATCTTGGCGGGTCATAAGAATGCCAAAGTTTGTGAAGTGTGGGATTCTAGCCTGGGTCAAGGAGGTTGGAATCTCAGTTTGGCTAGAGATTTCAATGATTGGGAGATGGATCAGATAGGAGATATGCTGAATCTTCTGAAGGACTTCAGGATTTCTCCTGAAGAGGATTCAGTGAGATGGAAGCGGGAAGGCAATGGAGTTTTTGGGGCCAAGGGGGCCTACAAAAGGTTGAGTGGCTCTTCAGCCGGTGTTTTTCCGAATAGACGCATTTGGATGGATAAGGTTCCAACAAAAATGTCTTTTTTTGCTTGGGAAGCCTCGTGGGGGAAGATCCTCACTTTGGATAAGCTTCAAAGAAGGGGGTGGCAGCTCCCTAATCGGTGCTATTTATGCGGCTGCGAAGAGGAAATTGCGAATCATATTCTCTTACATTGTACAGTGGTTAAAACTATTTGGGAGATTACCCTTGCCATTTTCGGAGTTCAATGGGTGTTCCCAGAGTCAGTTATAGAGGTGTTACTTAGCTGGAGGGGTTCTTTTGTGGGGAAAAAAAGAAAAAAGATATGGAATTCCATTCCGTTGTGCATATTTTGGACGGTTTGGAAGGAAATGAATAGATTAGTTTTCAGGGGAGGGTCTTTAGATATTCAGAAATTCAAAATTTTTTTTGTATGTAACTTGTGGAGTTGGGCTAGGGTGTACATTGGTGAGGAAACCTACTCTCTTTTAGGCTTTTTGGAGTGGCTTGGGACCACTTGAGGGTGGGTGAGGCTTTCCCCCTTTTTTGTATTTTTCAGCCTTGTTTTGGGCTGTTCAGTATACCCCCTGTATACGTGCGGCTTCTTAGCCTTTTCTAATATATTTGGTTGTTTATCTATCAAAAAAAAAAAAAAAAAAATTTTTACTACCTCAAATTTTAAAATAATTTTTTAAGCATATGAGGTGAGTCCATACTTTTTATATAAGAATTATTATATTTTATATAGAAGTTGCTACTTTTTTTTTTTTTTTTAAAATAGAAAACAGGAAGTTTGTCCAAATGAGCACTTAGTATATGATTATGGAAGCCTCAATTACCATAATTAAAAATTACTATAAAAGCTTCAACTCATCATCTATGGCTTGTAATGACTTATTGGAGGCTACCTGCATCACTCATTCTATCAGGAAATCTACCATCGCTGGGAAAAAAAAGGAAATATATTCCTATTTATAATATTGTTTTTCTGGGGGAGGTATCTGATTTTGTGATTAGTCATCTTCTGCTGCTACTATTTTTCTTAAAACATATTTATGAATATTTACTTTACCTTTTGGAGAATTCATCCCTAATGAAAGTGTACTTTTCCCCACCAAATACATCTAAACTGTCTGAAACTGACACTTCATGATTTCCTATGGGACCACACCTATATTCTTTCTTAAACTCTCTTCTCTGTTTTTCCAGTCTTTCCAATAGCTCATTTCTTCACCCTTTGAAATCAAGTGATGTAGTATTTCATATAGTTATGTAAACCATGACTACCATAATATAAAATTAAAAGGAACTATAACATAAACTATCTGGTCTCCTCATGACTTGCTATGGTAATAGAGGTTCTTTATTTAAGAGGGATTAGTTTCCGTGTGTTATATGTGACATATATAGCTTCTGGAAGGCAGGTATGAATACTGTCTTTTATTTATTTATAATATTTTTTATTTTATTTTTTTGCTTTTATTTTTAAATAAAAAGACCATTTTCTTAATCCAGTTTCTTATATTTGTAGTCTACTTGGTGTGTTGCTGAGGCAATTAAAATTTCTTTTGAGCTCCAATTTACTATTTCTACTGAAGCTCTGTTGCAGACTTGAAGTTACTCAACATACTTATTTCTATGCATGGCAAAGATTGTTGTTTATGAATTGTATAAGACAGGATGAAATGAACGTGATCTGTGTCTTTGGGGAGGCTTTGTCATTCTGCTCATAGGCTTGCTGATCCTCTGTTCTATTTCCCTTGTTATCTTTTTAACTATAGTGTTCAAATTATGGGCTTGATTATTCTCATCTGAGTTTGTTATTGTCATTTGCAGCAGAATCTTTTGATTTTTAGATCTGTTGATTAAAATCGGAAGCTTACAACTGATATTGACTATCTAATAAAGTTTTGCCTAGCATGCATAAACTAGTGGTCTATATTAACTGTTATGACAAAATTATTGTTGTTGCAGTCACATTGATGCTCACTCCATATATCTGAAGTAAAACTGCATCTAACCATTGAAAATGCTTTCCTTTTTCTTAACAGGTTTAGTTCTGTGACTGAACGTTTTTTCATGGAACTCAATACTCGTCGTATTGACACTAGTGTTGCCCGAAGTGAAACACTTAGTATCATTAATGGGATGCGCTACCTTAAGCTTGGGGTATGTGTAAAATAAATTCTTCTAGAGAAGTTTGGCATATGGGCAAGGTTATAACCATACAATAATCTCCAGGTTAAGACTGAGGGTGGACTGAATGCATCAGCCTCATTTGTGGCAAAAGCAAATCCTCTCAATCGTGCTCCACATAAACGAAAAAGCGAACTCCACCATGCACTATGCAATATGCTCTCAAATATCCTAGCACCACTTGCGGATGGTGGGAAAAGCCAGTGGCCTCCATCAGGTGTAGAACCTGCACTTACTCTGTGGTATGATGCTGTTGCACGAATAAGAGGACAACTTATGCATTGGATGGACAAACAGAGCAAGCATATAGCTGTAAGTGAATCTCAGACCAAAAAAAAGAAAAAAAAAAAAGATTTAAAAGTTCTGGTTATTTGGTGGTCTGAGAAGTGGACTACCCTATCTTTGCAGATCTCTTTACCATGAAGATTGTTCTTTTCCCCTTAAATCATTTGGATGCCTGACACTTCAAGTTGCTTTTGGCGTACAACTAAATAGCTGAAAATTAGTATTTTGCTACTTTATCTTCATTATCATCACCACTTCTACTAATAGTAGTAGCAGTAACGGTAGTAGTAGTAGTCTTTTGCTAAAAGTAGAAAATTGGGGTCTATTTGGGAATTTTTAGGAAGTCATTCTCAAAAAATAGTTCTCTAATGTTTGCTAGAACAAAGTCTATTTGGGAATTTGAAATGTTTTCAACTTGTTTTCTATGTTTAGAAATATCATTTAAAAATAAAATTTATATATAGTGCTTTATTTTTTATTATTCTTCATATTTGCCCCATTATTTTTTAAAACAACCCTTATAATACAAGTAAAAACAATTAAAATGTGTTATCAAAAAACACAAATTTTCTGTTTTCTGGTTGCCAAACATGTTTAATATTCTTTTTGTTCTCAAAAGAGAAAATTGATTTTGGGAACAGTTAACAAACATGCCCTTAATCTTTTGATACATCATCACAACTTATACTATTAGTAGTCTTTTGCTAGGCTAATTAGCTGGTTCATCACCACTACCACCACCACTACTGCTACTACGTTTATAATTTCATTTCTTGGCTTCTTTTATTTCAATAATCTACGTAAATTTTCTTAGGTTCTTTTATTTTAATCATCTTTGTCATTCATTATTACAAATTGGGAAGAAACTCTTAGTTAGTATGTAGAAAAGGAACCCCATCTGTGCTAGTTCTAACTTCTTCTAGATGGATTTTATCTTTTCTTGTATTTTCAGTCATCCATCTTATGTCTCAAGTAGACATTCATTTTGAAAATCATTGGGCATTGGAGGGGATGGTGTTGATCCCACAATACATTTAGTCAGAAGTCAGTGGTACTGCTTAGAGGATGTGATAGTGACTTTATGTGGGAATATGCTGAGGGTATTAAATTCTTGGTTATATCTATTGATTGATCCTTCGGCACACCAGTTGGAGGCCCATTTCCCTTACGTTGGAGACTGTTTGGGAAAAGATTCTGATGCCTATCTAACTATGAAGAAGGGTTGGTTAATTGTTGTAGCCTTTTCAAGTTTTGTGTTGCTTAACCAATGACAATATTAACCATTACAGTAGAGCATGAATTTTGTTTTTTGGTCATTATGGGTTTCCCCCTTTGTTAGTTAAGGAGACTCTTCCTAGTTGTTATGAAAGTTAAGTGGATATCAAATGTAAGTGTGGAGAATGACCCTATTATGCTTGTTTTTGAGCATTTGGTTAGGAAGAACTGAGGACCTTTTGAAGAGTTGGAAGTTTCTGATCAATATTTTAAGTCTTTTTTAAGATATATAATTAATTGTCTTGGAATTCTTTTCTCTTTTTGTTCTTTTTTTTTTTTTTTGGTTGGGGGGTTGGGATTGGTGGTTGTCTTTTCTAGACTTCTGAGCTGTTAGTTTTGATTTGACCCTTTGCTTTCTTTTTTCGCCTTTTAGCACCCTTTGTATACTTGATGTGTACTTGGGGTAAGATATGGAGAAATCAGTGATATACTGAACCTTTGAATTGTAACCTTGTACTGCAGGTTTTGAAACTCTGCTGATATACAAATTTCTTTTGAGAACTTTTAAAAGTATGTTTCAATATTTTCTTCTGAAATCTCCTTGAGCGTGTCTGTTTTAAGAGTATACTACTTGGGAAGAAGTATTTCGGTCTCGGATAGAGAAATATGTAACGTTGAAATTTTTTTTTCATTTGGGTATGAGATGTTCCCGAATTTGATAAGCTTGCTTACACTTCCCAACCTTGGTATTTTTACTCACATACTCAGGGAATGAAAAAAAATGCAAGAAGGCAGGCATGCTCACTTTTATTCCGTTATTTATTTATTAGCACTAAGAAAACATATGATGCCTTTGTTATTGAGTGGTAGGCCATATTTGCTCTGGGGTATTCAAGCAGGTTGGGGACTGGTGGCATCTTTCAAGATCATCATTATAGAGTGATCAGGGCCTTTTCTAAGCTAAGTGGCTCATGTCTTCATGTTTGGAAATAATGATCAAGATCCTACTCTTAATGAAAAGCTTGGTCAAAGGTTTCTTAGGAGAAGGGAGCACAGAGATAGAGCAGATGGATTGAAAAGATTTTAGATCTTCGAAAGAGATGAGTTGCTGCTTTTCTTGGATTCCAAGGCTCACTAATAAGATAGTGGATTAGCCAGCTGAGAGTGGAGCTTTGTCACTAGAGATGTTTGATAAGGGCCTCCGAATCCCTTGAGTTTTTATCTGGTGTTGGCTCCTTGGTAGTGTATGGTGATTTCTGCTCACATTTGTGTGAATTGTACTGAAACCGTTCTTTGCAATCCCTTTTTTTCTGTCTGACTTGAAACCTAGCTCATCCTTTCTAGACCTTTTATTTCTTCTATAAACCAATGATTAATGTGTTATGGCATTGCTTATAGTTTAATTAAAAAAGGAAATTTAATACCCTTTTGGAATCATGCATGTCCTGTCTATTTGTATTTCTGTATAGCATTGATTCGTGTTAAGCAATTCTGGAATCATACAATTGTTTTATAGTATTGGACTTCCCTCAAGAAGTAATGAAACAAAGCTTTGATCTTCTATTATTCATATCGCTTCTTTTTCTTGTTTTTCTTTCATTAAAAATTTGGATAGTTTTCGTAAGGCTTCATCTTAGCTAAAATAGTAATATTTATTCCAGGAGAATTCTTCTCTTCTTTAAAAAAGGTTTAATGCTTCTCAAAAGTAAATTTAGAACCTCGCTTTAGTTCCTCCAGAAAGTTTGGTTGATTCTATTTTCTGTTTCAAACTAAGGCCTTGATTGTTTTTTTTTGACTTAAGTTGTAAAGCTATTTGCTTTTAGACTTGAGATATTTTAGAAGTGTTTGTTTTTTAACTTACCACTATTTTTTTCAGACAATTTTGTCAAAATGAAAATTTTTTGGGGGAATGGGGGGGCTTTTTTTTTTTTTTTTTTTTTTACTATTTTCTAAATAGAAAGAGTCACTTGTCTTGTTTTCCTTCTCTACTTATTTTCACATGCTTTTGGCATATAAAAACAAACAACTTAATGCTTAATTGCACTCAGGTCTTCATAAAAATAAACATATTATTCAAAATTAAACATTCAACTCAATTTAGATTTAAGTTAAATTAAGGTCAACAAACACCACCTAAATTCTTTTTCTTTTTTCTTTTTTCTTTTTTCTCTTTCCTTTTTTTTTTTTTTTTATTGAAAAGGAAAAGAAGAATTATTAGGATTTTTTTTTCCCAACATGTGCTCTTTGTCATTCTTTTGCATCTCCTCCTAGATATGTTTATGACTTGTATTTCTAGGGTTGACTTTTCTTACTAAATTTCTTATGTGTTAGGTTGGTTACCCTTTGGTGACTCTACTTCTCTGCCTTGGGGATCCCCAAACCTTTGACAATAATTTTGGCTCTCACATGGAGCAACTCTACAAGCATCTTAGAGTAAGCTCAATCTACTCTTAAATTACACGTTTAGTTTACAGGGCAAGCAAGTACAAATGAATTCCTCAAGTTTAATTTTTCCTGCATCATTTCATGTTATCATCTTGATATTTCAAGGCCTCAAGAGTGGGAGCCATTTCTTGTTCATCTTCTATTTCAAATATTCACTAATATGGTATTGCCTGGCTTTGTCATGCAGGACAAGAACCATCGTTTCATGGCATTGGATTGCCTTCATCGTGTTGTAAGGTTCTATTTGAATGTTCGTTCACAAAATCACCCAAAAAATCGTGTATGGGACTACCTAGACAGTGTGACTTCACAACTCCTTACATTTCTGAGGAAAGGAATGCTTACTCAGGATGTCCAACATGATAAACTTGTAGAATTCTGTGTAACCATAGCAGAAACTAACCTAGATTTTGCCATGAATCATATGATATTGGAATTGCTGAAGCAAGATAGTCTAAGTGAAGCTAAAGTTATTGGTCTCCGAGCTTTGCTAGCCATTGTTATGTCCCCTTCAAATCAGCATGTTGGCCTGGAAGTTTTTCAAGGTGGGTTGATTACTGGTTTTGCAATACTGATGTTTGATCTTCGGCTTGACCTTACTATCTCAACTTTGCGACTGAACTCCATTTTAAGTTTTTTTGCTTTCGCAGTTCTTGATATTGGTCACTACATTCCAAAAGTGAAGGCTGCAATTGATTCGATTATAAGATCTTGCCATAGAATCTATAGTCAGGCTCTTCTTACTTCATCACGGACCACTATAGGTAATTTTTTTGCTTTTACATCATCCCTAGGTCCAATAAAGGTGATGATTTTGTGTCTTTTAATCTGCCCATATAAAGTTAAGAAAAAGTATAACAAAATCTCCATTTCAGGTGGTATTGTCACTTATGTGGTTCTCAAATTTCTTTTCTAAAACCATTACTGTATTTGGTCTTTACAATAATACCTCTTTTATTGATTTAAAGAGAAAACCATGGATGCTTCCTGATGTGATTTAGACTCAAAGTCAAGCTGGGTCTAGGCTTGTGCAATGAAGCCATAACAAAGTTGCAAGTGACAGGTGGCGAAGTGCAACGAAGCTTTCTTTTTTTCCAAATGTACATAAGCTCTGAAAATCACAATGTCCTTGTACTTTTTGGCATAAGGAACTCTACAAGTTCCATTCATGTGTCCCACTTCAAAGGCCATCTTGGAAAGAGAAGCTAAAAGGAGGCAGACATGATCAAAGGCCATTGTTGATGCCATCCTCTATAGCACTAGATAAAGAAAGTGAGTCAAATGGCTGATTCTGGCTTCAGGATCAAGAACATAAGGGGATATACCATATCTGATCAGATCTGCAGAATTGGCCTTTGTACTACTTGGACACCTTTACCAGCCAGATAGCTAGCACAAAGAGGATCGTTTAAATTACAGGCAATGTTCATTTCAATTGAACTTGCTTTATGAGCATTGCAGAAATCTAAAAAGGGTGCAACAGTTTAAGCTGGGATGAACATCATACCAGTTAAACTTGGGGAACATGGTTGGGGTTCTTGATGACAGAGTGGCACGACAATGTATTCTGTGGCTGTTATTGATATGGGAATGTGTTGTTAGATGGTGATTTCATTGTAGATTATCAATGACTGATGTTAGCAGTTTGCCACTGAAATATTTTATAGGCCTTCAACATCAAAGTGATTCCCAAAATCTTTGCTACCTGGAAAAGAAGTTGGGTCATTTTCTAATCCCTGGTCAATTTTGACTCTTCATATTATATTTCGCTTCTCCTTATTTGACAAAATAACCTTCACCTGGAAAACATTTCCATGATCAGGCATAACTGAATCTAGGTAGATGAGCAAAGATAAAACAATTATAAGAATCTCTATTGATCTGAAAATTTCATAGAATTTCATTTGATGTGATTTGGTTTCCAGTGTTTCCCCTATTAACTTTTCTCTATATTGTCAGTTTATCCTCTAGAAATTTTAGAAATGCCTAGTTTGCCAACTGACATGTTGCCAACTGAACTGTCCACTGTGTGCCTAATATTTTTCTCAAAATATGCTTGCTCTGCTGGAATGATGCCTACAAAATGAATACGTTTTGCCAGATGCTGTCACCAAGGAAAGATCTCAAGGATATCTGTTCCGGTCAGTGCTGAAGTGCATACCATATCTGATTGAAGAAGTTGGACGAAGCGATAAAATAACTGAAATAATACCTCAACATGGCATAAGTATTGATCCTGGTGTGCGAGAGGAAGCAGTACAGGTGCTGAATCGGATTGTGAGATACCTCCCTCATCGTCGGTTTGCAGTTATGAAAGGGATGGCCAACTTTGTCTTACGGCTCCCAGATGAGTTCCCACTTCTCATTCAGACATCATTGGGACGCTTGCTAGAACTAATGCGCTTTTGGAGAGTTTGTTTATCAGATGATAAACTGGAATATGAGCGCCAAGATGCAAAGCGTCACGGAACCTTCAAAAAGTCCTCCATGCATCATCCAATAGAAGCAATCGAGTTCCGTGCTTCTGAAATTGATGCAGTTGGTCTTATCTTCCTTAGTTCTGTGGACAGTCAGATTAGGCATACAGCACTTGAGTTATTACGCTGTGTTCGTGCTTTAAGGAATGATATAAGGGACTCACTATATGAGCGATTTGATAACAATTTGAAAAATGATGCTGAACCAATCTTTATAATTGATGTCCTTGAAGAAAATGGGGTGAGTTGTGGTATATTACTAAATGTTTTCCCGATCAAACTTTTTCTTTCCTTCAAGTTTCAATTTGTGAAAAATGTGAATGCTTTTAATTGTTTCTTAAACTATGAACTTTGAGTTTACAGGATGATATTGTTCAGAGTTGCTATTGGGATTCTGGGCGTCCATTTGATCTGAGACGGGAATCTGATGCTATCCCTCCTGATGCAACATTTCAATCTATTCTATTTGAGAGTCCTGATAAAAACAGATGGGCACGGTGTCTTAGTGAGCTTGTCAGATATGCTGCTGAGCTTTGCCCAAGCTCTGTTCAGGAAGCAAAGTAAGTAGATTTGAGGTGTTGGTTTCTCTTATTTTCTGTATTTGGACTTTTTTTTTTTATTGTTGTCATTCCTAATTATTATTATCTGGAGAAAAAGTAGTAGTATTTGTACTCCCTCCACCACTCCAGTTGTCAAATTATCATATAAAACCAAGTGGGTTATTCATTAGCCTGCCTATGAGTTTCTTTTGTGATGAAATGAACAAAATTTTGTGAGGAATTTTCAGGAAGTAATTTGAAAAATAATATAGAAAGTTCCCTTACTGTGCTACTGGTATTTTTCTTTCTACTTTTAAGAAATTATTTCTCTATTTCCTTATGAAGATTTCTAGTTTGATCTCTTTTAGATAGAAAGTTCTCAGTTTGTAAGTTTATCTTAATTGGCAGGTTGGAGGTTATACAGCGTCTTGCTCATATTACGCCTGCTGAGTTGGGCGGAAAGGCTCATCAGTCACAGGATACAGACAACAAACTTGATCAGTGGCTCATGTATGCAATGTTTGCATGCTCGTGCCCATTTGATAGTAGAGAAGCTAGCAGCTTGGGTGCAGCTAAAGATCTTTACCATCTTATTTTTCCCTCACTAAAATCTGGATCTGAGGCACACATAGTAAGCACATGCTAATAAGAAACTTTCTTGTCAGCCATTATATGATTTATCTTGAGTGGAGTTTTAGTGACCTAATTATATTTAAAAGAGCAAATTTCTGGAGGTGAGGGGAGGGGAGGGTGGGGGGGAGGAGGGGAATTCAATGTTTCTTACTGGACACTAAATTTTTAACTTAGATTGGATGATTTTTGCTGGTTCAGTTAAATGTTCTAGACTGATAAGCAATTCAATCTTAGGATGGGGATATTCTAACTTCTTGGTAGAATTGTTAAATAATGTCATTAGTGCTAGGCATTTGCTCTATTATGGTTTATCAGCTCTACTATCGCTTATCCGTAGACTGGAGGGTTATCTGTTAACCATGGGTGTAACCTATGTCATATTTGCTCTAACATCATTACTATTTTTATTATTATCGTCATTATTTTTGATAGACAAACTAAAAAAAAAGGTACACTAGCAAAGTGTTGAACATAAAGGTGGCACAATTGCTGGTCCAAAAAGAAAAGAAAAGGTGGCCTTTTAACAGTGAGTATACAAGGCATACCTGGGCCAGCCAACGAAAAAAAAAGAAAAAGAAAGGAAAGAGAGAAAAATAGGAATGCCTGGACTAAGTCAAGCTTTCTACAAAATCTAAAATAGAAGCAGCATTAACTTCTCCTTAGCCACTAGCCCATGAGCAGAGAGTTGTAAGGAAGAAAAATTTCACCGCTAGCCCTGACTTCTCCATGCCAGTATCCCCTATGATTTATATAGCCAAAGATTCAACTATTTCATTTTGAGTCTTGATTCTGGAATCAAGATGTGAATGTCCAACTAGTATTCAGTATCTATGAGCTTTAGGACATTTGTTGGAGTCAAAATCTTGAAATTATCCTTCTCTATTAATTTCCATTTGCATGCATGTTGAATGAGTTTAAAATGTGATATGTTCCAAAAAATTTGTTCTCATATGATTCTCTTATGGATGAAACCTAAGGCACTTATTGGGTAGATATTAAAGTTGTTGACAAGATTTTTTTTGGATAGGCATTAAAGTTGTTGACAAGATGTATGTGCATGTGCTCGAAGAGTGCTGTATTTTTAAATTCAATCAAACGCAAGCTAGCTATGATAATTTGTATAAGGTGTTCTAGTCAGAAATGAATGGACATCTTTTCTATCAGTCCAATGCTGCTATTTATGATTTGCAACTGAAAGGGCTATTTAGCTTGTTATTTGAATTTTATAATATGTTGCTAATGGTTAAATTGATTTATTTCCTTTATTGTTTCAGCATGCTGCCACCATGGCTCTTGGCCACTCACATCTAGAAGTATGTGAAATTATGTTTGGCGAGCTTGCATCTTTCATTGATGAGGTTTCTATGGAAACAGAGGGAAAACCTAAGTGGAAGGTATATTAGATGATTAAATGCTTAAAAAGTCTTTCCTGTCACCAGAGTTCTCCTTATAGGTTTATAGCAGTTACCCAACAATTCTCTCTACTTCTTTGGGTGGTTATCTGTGAGTTACAACATTTATATCTCCAAACAAACTCACACACACAGATTGATGGTATCATCCGAGAGAAAATATCCATGGCAAAGTGCCATTATTTTCTTTAAATACAAATATGATTTCTTGAATTATATTGGAGCTGTATGGAAAAAACCCTTTTTTTTTTGTGAGGTTCAAAATGGTGGTCTGAGGTAGAATAGTTACATGGTCTTGTCATTATTTTGCCTGTATTAGGGCAAGAGTTATCATTCATATGCTTTTCCAACATAGATGGAATTTTGGGCAAGGATTGCGCAAATTCTGAACATATATATTATATTTTATCTTATGAAATTGCATCATATGTCATTTACATGTATGCAATGGAAACAATCTAGTAAAGGAAGATCTATGGCTATAAATTACCAAAATTACAATCAAGGAGAAAAATATGTACTAAACAAAAAATAGGCAAACTAGGAAACTATATAAATATAGTCTACCAATCAACTTAGAATTCAAGGTGATTTCTTAAGACCATGGGTTTTTGTAAGCTTACAAACCTTTTCATTACCATACAACTTCTCAATCTAGGTGGGAGGTCAATATACACTTCTTTCTCCAATTCACCCTGAAGGAATATATTTTACATTCAATTGAATTAGTTGTCATCTAGATTTGTAGCAAGAGATAACAATACACCGATTAAATCATAGCAACAGAAAACTTCTTAGTTGGAGGATGAAAATATTTTACCCTTTTTGAGTTGGAGAAAAGCTAAGGAAGATACACTAAAGTGACCCAACATCAAGCATACTCCGATCATTCTGTTGAATATGAACAAACATGGTACCACCAAAAGGTGTCTTAAAATTGAGGATGTATGTAGACATTCTATTGGTGAGATAACAAGTTATTAGAATAGCTTCTCCCCACAAATATTTTGGCACTTCCGTGCTAGATAACAAAGCCTAGGCAACATTAAGTAAATGTCTAATTTTATTCTCAGCTGTCCCATTTTTATAGAGGGTTATCAACACAAGATGTTCCAAGAATAATCCCATTCTCACTCAAGTAGGTATTTGAGATAGAAGGAAAAAACTCCCCTAATTACCTGTTCGAAAAACTTGAAGTTCAACTTGAAACCAATTTTGAACCATTCTATTGAAGATGTGGAACATTGGTTGTTTCAAATTCCTTTTTTCAAGAAGGTGGCCCAACACACATGGTTATGATCATCTATAAAAGTAAGAAAGTACTCATACATGAAAGGACCTCAATATCACTATGTATGAGTAGAAGGGTTGATATTGTTTATAGGTTTAGATAGGAAAATGAGCATGATGACGTTTAGACGATTCACACACTTCACATTGAAAATTAATAACCTTTTTATTCTTGAATAATGTCGAATGAAAATCTTTCAGAGATGAGGAACTTGGATGTCCTAATTTTCGATGCCACAATTTAATTTTATCCTCACAAAGCAAAGAAGTACCGATATGAATAGCCTGAGAGAAACATTTGGAAACATTTAGATCCTCCTCAAAGTAATATAGTCCATTTACCTCTCTAGCACTACGAAAGGGTTGAGATTGTTTATAGGTTTGGATAGGAAAATGAGCATAATGATGTTTGGACAATTCACACACTTCACATTGAAAATTAACAACCTTTTTATTCTTGAATGAAGTTGGGTGATAAGCTTTCAGATATGAAGAACTTGGGTGTCCTAACTTAAGATGCCACAATTTAATTTCATCCTCACAAAGCAAAGAAGTACAAACGTGAGTAGCTTGAGAGAAACATTTGGAAACATTTAGATCCTCCTCGAAGTAATAGAGTCCATTTACCTCTCTAGCACTGTGAATCTTGTTCCTTGTACTAAGGTTTTGAAATTCACAATTGTTGGGAAAAAATTTAGCCACACCATTAAGATCTTTTGTCAATTTACTGATTGGAAGAAAATTACAAGCTAGTTGAGGAACATGCACTGCTGAATTTAGGACCAGGTGTTCAGAAATAGTAATAGAACCCTTTCCAACAACAAAAGAAAAAGATCCATTAATAATCTTAACTTTTTCCCTGAACAAGTGACATAAGCGGAAAACTAACTTGATGTACTAGTGACATGATCAGTTGCCCTTGAATATATGATCCAACGGATAGAAATTCTCAAGGTGGCACTGTTATCAGTTTAAAAATGACCTCTTTGAGCTTTATAGGATGAGGAAGAAGGATTAGAAAAGCGGTATGTTTGACTCATAAACCTATATAGTTGTTCTAGCTGTTCTTTGGGTAAAGAGATTTGATTTTTTCTTGGCCCCAAGGCTGAATTATATCAGTCCAAAACCAGGGCTTCTAATATCAAACTCCTTTGTTGGATATGAAGCCCGAAAGTAAGGAGCTTATGTAGGCAATGAAGGCTAACCAACAAGGTCAACTATGACACCAAAGGAGACCAACACTTACGATTTACACCAAAAAAATGCTGTCTGAAAAACGATACTCATCACAGTAAGTATGCTTTGTTACCATGTGCAGATTCTGAATGTATCTTTTATTCATCATACAAAATTATAGAATGTGTCATTTTGCTCTTGATGGAATCAGATGCATAGCCTGATTTCATGGTAGGCATTAATTTTGCATCTGACTTGGCATCTTTAAAGTCTGACATGACATTGTTAAAAGCACCGGCAACTAGAATTTTCTTTTTCATGCTATAAGACCAGGAACCTTGTCCTCAAATATAATCCATCCTGGTTTGAGAGTATTTTGCCATAGGTTCTCAACCTGAGATCCACTCTGAGTTGATTCCAAATTCTTCAAAGGCCAGTCAGCTGGCTGAGGAGCTTAAGCTCTTGGTGCTCTAATATGATGTTGTTCCTTGGATTCCCATATTTTGATTCGGTTGAGAGAAATTACAGAATATATCACATCTTTTGGATGCAGAGTCAAAAAGCTCGTCGGGAAGAACTCCGAGTCCACATAGCAAATATATACCGCACAGTTTCTGAGAATATCTGGCCTGGCATGCTAGGTCGTAAACCAATTTTCCGTCTCCATTATGTGAAGTTCATTGAAGAAACAACCAGACAGATCCTAACAGCGCCCCCTGAGAACTTTCAAGAAATCCAACCTCTCCGTTATGCACTGGCTTCTGTTTTAAGATCATTAGCCCCTGAATTTGTTGATTCAAAGTCAGAGAAATTTGATCTTAGAACCAGAAAGAGACTGTTTGATCTTCTTCTCTCTTGGTGTGATGACACAGGGAGTACTTGGGTCCAAGATGGTGTCAGTGATTATCGTCGTGAAGTTGAAAGATATAAATCCTCTCAGCATAGTCGATCAAAGGATTCTGTAGACAAACTTTCATTTGACAAAGAAGTGAGCGAGCAAGTTGAGGCAATCCAATGGGCCTCCATGAATGCTATGTCTTCGCTATTATATGGACCTTGTTTTGATGACAATGCAAGAAAAATGAGTGGACGAGTGATATCTTGGATCAATAGTTTGTTTAATGAACCTGCACCTAGGGCACCTTTTGGTTATTCACCAGCTGATCCAAGGACTCCATCTTATTCCAAATACACAGGAGAAGGTGCACGAGGAGCAGCTGGACGTGATAGGCATAGAGGTGGCCATCTTCGTGTCTCCTTAGCAAAGATGGCATTGAAGAATCTGCTTCTTACGAATTTGGACCTGTTTCCTGCTTGCATTGATCAGGTATTTTTATCCTTATTTTCTCATTTTTGCAACGGCTTTTTAGTCAGTGTGGGTCTGATTCATGACCAGTAATTTGATGGGATGATTATTTGTGCACTAGGAGTAGTGACAGTCAGAAAGGTTGAAGTTCACAAGATTTTTTGTTGCATTTGGGATGTTAGTTGTATAAACCAAGATGTGATCTTACCTATCCTTTTGTTTTTGGATTTCATGGTTAGAGCCCTTGTTCTGTTAATGCCAATCTACAGTTGTCACATACTTGAGCTCTATTGCTTCCTGTTGTCTAAACACCATTCTCAAGTAACTGCATTGATGTGTGGAACGTGCATGGTTTTGTATAATGATGACTGCTACTTTGTTTGCTTGGTATCTTCTTCCTGTCATTAATTTTCAACTTTTGTAATACTTATCATGCTCAGGGAGTAATTAGCTTCATATTTTCTTCAGTGCTACTATTCTGATGCTGCGATAGCTGATGGCTACTTCAGTGTGCTGGCTGAAGTCTATATGCGCCAGGAAATTCCAAAATGTGAAATTCAGAGACTCCTGAGCCTTATCCTATACAAGGTGGTAGACCCAAATAGGCAAATCCGTGATGATGCCCTTCAGATGCTTGAGACACTCTCGGTCCGCGAGTGGGCTGAGGATGGTGGTGAGGGCTCAGGAAGCTATCGAGCTGCTGTTGTCGGTAATCTCCCTGACTCCTATCAACAGTTTCAATACAAACTCTCCTGCAAACTTGCCAAGGATCATCCCGAGCTGAGCCAGCTTCTTTGTGAGGAAATCATGCAGAGGCAACTTGATGCTGTTGATATAATTGCACAGCATCAGGTATTAACATGCATGGCTCCATGGATCGAGAATCTCAATTTCTGGAAACTCAAGGACTCTGGCTGGAGTGAGAGGCTATTAAAAAGCCTTTACTATGTGACATGGCGGCATGGGGACCAATTCCCTGATGAAATTGAGAAGCTTTGGAGCACGATTGCTAGCAAGCCAAGGAACATTAGTCCTGTTCTAGATTTCTTGATCACAAAAGGGATTGAAGATTGTGATTCTAATGCATCTGCCGAAATAAGTGGTGCATTTGCTACATACTTCTCGGTTGCCAAACGGGTAAGCTTATACCTAGCACGGATTTGTCCACAACGCACAATTGATCATCTGGTTTACCAATTGGCTCAGCGGATGCTTGAGGAAAGTGTGGAACCACTCAGGCCTAGTGCAAACAAGGGTGACACCAGTGGAAACTTTGTGTTGGAATTCTCTCAGGGGCCTGTAGCAGCCCAAATTGCATCTGTTGTGGACAGCCAACCACACATGTCACCATTACTTGTACGGGGATCTCTTGATGGTCCACTCAGAAATGCCAGTGGGAGCTTGAGCTGGAGAACAGCAGCTGTGCAAGGGCGAAGTGTCTCGGGGCCATTAAGTCCAATGCCTCCTGAGATGAACATTGTTCCTGTAACTGCTGGGCGGTCAGGCCAACTCATTCCCGCTCTAGTAAATATGTCAGGACCATTAATGGGTGTTCGAAGTTCAACAGGGAGCTTGAGGAGCCGCCATGTTTCCCGGGACAGTGGGGACTATGTTATTGACACTCCAAACTCTGGTGAAGATGGGTTGCATGGTGGTGTTGGAATGCATGGTGTTAATGCCAAAGAACTTCAGTCAGCCTTGCAAGGGCATCAGCTACACTCACTCACTCAAGCAGACATTGCATTGATTCTACTTGCCGAAATTGCGTATGAGAATGATGAAGATTTCCGGGAGCACTTGCCTCTGCTCTTTCATGTCACATTTGTTTCAATGGATAGTTCGGAGGATATTGTATTAGAGCACTGCCAGCACCTGCTTGTTAATCTGTTATACTCACTTGCTGGGCGGCATTTGGAGTTGTATGAGGTTGAAAACAGTGATGGAGAGAACAAGCAGCAGGTTGTTAGCCTGATCAAGTATGTCCAATCAAAACGAGGGTGCATGATGTGGGAGAATGAAGATCCCACAGTTGTAAGAACTGATCTTCCTAGTGCAGCTCTCTTGTCTGCTCTGGTTCAGAGCATGGTGGATGCAATCTTCTTCCAAGGAGATCTGCGGGAGACTTGGGGGGCTGAGGCCCTCAAATGGGCCATGGAGTGCACATCAAGACACCTTGCCTGTCGCTCACACCAGATCTATAGGGCATTGAGACCTAGTGTCACAAGTGATACTTGTGTATCACTCCTCCGGTGCCTCCACAGGTGCTTAGGGAATCCAGTACCGGCTGTTTTGGGGTTCATTATGGAAATTCTGTTGACGTTGCAAGTGATGGTTGAGAACATGGAGCCAGAAAAGGTGATACTGTACCCCCAACTTTTTTGGGGTTGCATAGCCATGATGCACACAGATTTTGTACATGTTTACTGCCAGGTGCTTGAGCTCTTCTCCCGTGTGATCGATCGTTTATCATTTCGGGACAGAACTATAGAAAATGTGCTCCTCTCTAGCATGCCCCGAGATGAGCTCGATACAAGTGTGAGTGATATTGCAGACTTCCAACGAATTGAATCAAGGAATACCATTGAGCTGCTACCATCTGGTGGGAAGGTGCCGGTGTTTGAGGGAGTGCAGCCTCTTGTGCTCAAAGGGCTCATGTCAACTGTTAGCCATGGTGTCTCTATTGAGGTTCTTTCGCGGATCACAGTGCACTCATGTGACTCTATATTTGGGGATGCAGAAACTCGACTTCTGATGCACATTACAGGTCTACTTCCCTGGCTATGCTTGCAGCTCAGCAAGGATCCTGTTGTGGGGCCCACTTCACCACTCCAACAGCAGTACCAAAAAGCATGCTTTGTTGCTGCCAACATCTCACTATGGTGTCGAGCAAAATCAATGGATGAACTAGCAGCTGTGTTTATGGCTTATTCCCGTGGTGAGATCAAAGGTATTGACAACCTTCTTGCGTGTGTCTCTCCACTATTATGCAATGAATGGTTCCCAAAGCACTCAGCTCTAGCCTTTGGGCACCTTCTGCGGCTTTTAGAGAAAGGACCAGTTGAGTATCAGCGTGTGATACTGCTCATGCTCAAGGCATTGCTCCAACATACTCCCATGGATGCCGCTCAGAGCCCACACATGTATGCAATTGTGTCCCAGTTAGTAGAGAGCACTTTGTGTTGGGAGGCACTGAGTGTGTTGGAAGCCCTTCTGCAAAGCTGCAGCTCATTGACAGGATCCCAACACGAGCCTGGGTCAATTGAGAATGGGCTTGGGGGGGCAGATGAGAAGATGCTTGCTCCTCAGACCTCTTTTAAGGCTCGGAGTGGGCCACTACAGTATGCGATGGGATCAGGGTTTGGGGCAGGTTCGTCAGTAACTGCACAAGGGAGTGCAACTGAATCAGGTATGTCACCTAGAGAGTTGGCTTTGCAGAACACGCGCCTGATCCTTGGGCGAGTGCTTGATAACTGTGCACTCGGGAGGAGGAGAGATTACAGAAGGCTGGTGCCTTTCGTGACCTGTATAGGCAACCCATAGCCTTGATAATCTGATTTCTTACACATGTATCTTGATGGATTCTACAGAGGACGGCTTAGAGAGCTGCTTTGTAAATAGTTATCACAGAATAGTGGTGGTTTTAGCAACTTAACCGTGTACTATGTATTGTTTGGAGCCTTTCCCCAAAAGTCAAGGCCTTGTAACATTATTCCCTTCGAGCTAACTAATTGGGTTGCTGCTGCTCTCAGTGTGACTCACTGGTATTGACGGCAATGTATTTTGAACTTGTAAGTTAAATGCAATTGACCAAAGCTGCAGATGGAGCGATATAACGACTTGCAAATCTGTTTGGTGCACCTACTGTCTTTCATAAACATGTTGCTTGCTTTTGATTCAATCCCACAATTCCTCCCTGTCAATCAGTGACGGTGGGTGAAACCAAACAATTATGCTGATACCTTTGGTTTATGACGTATTCCTGACTCCATCCAGCCAATGGCCGCTCTGATTTCTTTCCCTCCAAATCATTATTGTGAGCGAATCCAAAATATTTAAATGTGATTATGGCTGCCTAAAGTTGATTTGTCTGCACGATATGCCAAATGCTACCGGTACTTAGCTGTACAACTTACATTATCATCATGTGGCAGACGAAACAAACAAACTTGTGATTCATATATAATTGCCTGTATCAGCAATTTTAAGCCTCATATAGGGTTACCGGTTCTATAAGAGCAAAATGCAGGTGTGATCATGCATGAAAGACTGAAGAAACTTAAAAATAAACAGAAACAAAACTACAACCCGGGTTGGAGGAACTGTGCAGGCTATTATTGCATATGTATCATCAACCCAGTATCAATACTTGACTTGAGATGGCACATCCTCGTCTACATACATTAATACCATAACTCAGGGTGCACCACATGGTACCAGCTGCAAGTCCTACAACTTGAACTCCCATCATACCATCAGTAAAAAAGGAAAGAAATGAACAACAGAAACCAAAAATAGAAGATAGTGTGTGACAAATCTAAGATATACATTTTTATATTTTCACACAATATCAAGCACAATGCCATACGATAGTATGTACACATACCGAGAGGGAAAAAGGGTCCAAACACACATCTCCATACACTTGCTGAATAAAGCAACTCAACTTTCATACATTGAGCAGTGTTCATAACATTTAAATTGAACTCATCAAACTTCTAGCGACCCCTGATTTTATGGTTGGGACTCTAAATGATCCTGCTATTCTGGTGCCTTCTTGCACATGTGACTCATAAGTGAAGGATAGCCACGAGAAAAATCATTCACGCCGTGATGAATTCTTCTTGAACAAAGCATAGGCATCACTATATATGGCCACCAGATTTGAGAACACGGCAAGAGCAATCATGAAACTGGCCAAGATCTTGTCTTTCTTTGTTGCTATGCTGTGACGATCCCTGAAAAATCAGTAAAAAATAATTGATCACGTGCTGAACAGTCAAACAAAATAATTTTATCGTTGAAGATTATTTAACAAAGGACTTAAAATTTTAGCATGGGGAGACCAGATTTGAAATCCAAGACTAAAAACACAATACTAACCAGGACAGCTTACAAAAACCATGCACATAACAATTGGGGCAATGCAGATCCTAGTCCAAGCATGTGAGCTACAAATAGAATATAGACATACTATTGCAAGATGTTAAACTTCTTCCATTGATATGGAAACCATGTCAAAGCAGAATGTTTAAAGCTGGTTTGGCATGTTACACGCAGAACTTTTTCATGATACATTCAATTTTTTCACTTACACTTCCTCCCATGGGGAAAATATTCAAAATACTGCAATTTTTTATTTGATAAACCAAATGCAGACGGAACAATAATAACAATAAAAATATCATTCTACCCTAGTGTCAAAAGAGACCATAAACTTTCATCAAACTAATTACACTTTAGTTTTCAAAAATTCAAAGTAAAAGGAAAAAAAAAAAAAGACAGGTCCTAGAAGGGTTTAGAGGCTTTTAATCTTGGAATCAATTCATTTTAGAAAAATTTGGTTGGAAGTATATGAACATGCAACTCATCATTTTTATATTTTTAGCCATGATTTGGAATTGATCCTTGGGCAAAAGATTCCTTTTAGGGATATGCTGGAAATTTTATTTAAGATTTTTGTGGGAAATTATTATTTTGTTCAACATGAAAAGGGGTGTTGATCGCCCATTCACCATAGTGGTTTCTATTTTTAGCTACTTTCATTGTTATTGCCTCACCATAGTAAAAAGGAAATGGGTTACCCTATTCTCCAGTGAAACAATCAAAACATAAGGGTCCAAAATTTTTAACACAAAATAAAATAAAATAAAATAAAAAGAACCAGGACTCTGAACTAAAGGCACATATGCTAGAAAAGTTCACTTTTCTACTTCACTTGAAAGGTGTTGATCTGTAAGTGGTCAGCAGTAGTAATGCAAACATTCAACATTCAGTACATGAAACTTGAAAAAATGCAACTGCCTCTGCCAGTGTGAAAAATGGGCATGTATAAGGGCTCCTAATGATAAGGCCCATATTAAAGTATGAGAAAAGAAAACAAGGAGGCAAGAAGCAAGAAAATAAAATGTGAAGGAAAATAAAAAATAATCATGAACTCAATGAAAATAATTTATGCCTCTCCAAATTTATTATGCTTCTATATAGAGAACAAAGAATATGGAATTGTATAAGTTTTTAAGTATCACCATATTTTATTTATTTTCTGTCATATTTTCCATAGTAAAACAATAAGAAAATTCAAGATTCCTCTTCTATTTTTTTTTTCTCTCTCTAATACTTCCCATGGTCTAAACAAAAGCCGAAGAGAATTGAGAGAAGCATCACATGCAACAATAGGACTACCTATGCCCATCTCCCATCTAATGGATAGTCTTATTTTACCACACATTATTTGATAGGTGTTTTACCACACATATTCAAAGCTAACAAATATTTATCTTACACAACCTGAAGATGTTGACACTAATTTTTGGGCTAAACCAGGCTCTTTTGTAAAAACTATGATTTTCTAATTTCAAAATTACAAAGAAAAGGATAATAAATGAATTTCCAGCTAATTGGAGTGACAAAAGGAAACTCACCTAAGAGTAATAGCAGCTGGAAAAATAAAGCCAATGCAAACTGCAGCAGTGGCTCCAGTGAACTGGAAAGCATCCCAGATGCTTGGAATGAAATTTGCACCCAGGAAGATGGTAGTAATGAGCCCAATAGTGATCAACGCAAACCTCAAGTTGTCCAAAACCAAGGGCCTTGCTGAGGGAAAGAGGAGGCCATCCAAGTTAAGCCGCAATGGATAGAAGACAATGGGAAAGACAAGCATCAGATGACCAGCATAGCTAACACGAACGGCATCATTCAGCAGGGAGCTATAGGGAATGCCAAGGTTAGTGTCGAAGTTAGCAAGCACATCATCAAGAGTTCCATCACCAAACAGGAGGAATCCAAAGAAGCTTATCATTATGTATACACTTGAGCAGAGGGCAAGTGAAGTTTGCACAACAGATTTTATCTGTGTGGAGTCTTCAAGTTCATTGTCTATTGTATGAACTGCAAAATTTTGAAGAGCTCAGAAAGGTCAGTCCTGGGTATCCCATCAGCACAAATACAAAAGATGAGAAAGATTGTGCTAAGAATTTAGAATCAATTTTCTGAAAAAGACTTGGCCCAAAGTCTTGTCCTTGAGAATCAGAATTTCCAACCCAATGATCACAGTTTAATTTTCTTTAACTTTTTTGAGCATTGCAAATTTGGGGTGAACTCAAAAAGTTCATTTGATTGGCTCTATCTGCATATAATGCTAAAATCTGATAGTAAACATTACTTTCTAGCACAATTGGTTCCTAGTTCCTGGCACATATCGGGCTGAAACCAATAAAAGATCAACTTGGTTATAAAGAGGAAGTCCTTGAACAAATTTTTTTTTTTTTTTTTTGGATAAACAAGCAAAAAAGATGTATTAGCAGCACCTATCAAAAAAAGCACACCAGAGTACACATGTCGTATACTTGAACCAATAATTTTTCAATAACCTGTAATAATAGATTATTTCAGAATATGATTAATTTAAACAATATATAGTATATTTTGTTTACCAGATTCAGCTGCCTAACCAAGCCAAAGCCATTTGTATTTTTTGCAATCAAGTTGAGTTAAAGGCAACCTGATTTCAGCATGTTGCTAGCCAACTAGTCTAGACAAAAGGAGGCTTTAGCAGGTTATCTCTCAATATAAGCCTCATAAAACGAAAATAATTAGCTTACTTACCATTGTAGTGGCAGATGTATGCTGTGACAAGAATAGGGACAACAGTGAAAAGTTTCCAAAATGATGTCAAATCAGTAACATCAGGAAGCAATCTGGGCATTGAAATGCCTCCACTAATCAGCTTGATAACTGCGATTCCCACAGTGATAACAAGAAATGCTACTGCCAATCCAACAGACAAACCAGAAGTGAAACTCAATGAATCTGCAACCATAAGAAAGCCATTCATTAGCTCAGGGGCGGAAAACCATACAACTTCACCAGCATTTCTTGAATTAAACAATCTAAAACATTGCACAGTGATTGTTGCTAGATATAAGGTTTTTAGAACTACAAAAATTATATTTAAAAAAAAAAAAGGAATGAATGAAAATTTAAAAGAGCCACAAAGTGAACAATAAAGACATTAAAGTCTTGCATTCTTGTTTTGTCTATCAGCTATCTGACACAAGTAATCATATCAATCCAATGTCAAATAAATACTTAATGATAATTACTGAGGGAACAAATCTCGAATCAGCTGAAAATATAGTGAAGGTTGAGAAGGGAATTAACCAATATGATCTATTAACGGTCATCCATCACATGTATGAAAGATCAAATCACATGAAAACTCATGAAAAGGCCAGAATTCAATATTTTCAACAGGTAGTATGAATTTCCAATATTATTCTAACAATCAAGCATGGTCATTATAACTAAAAGTTCTTAAACCAATTAAAAGCTATATTTCAAACTGAAAGTATAAGATGGAGTAATTCGCAAGTGATAAAGCAATAAAGCAATTATTTCCAATGAAATACAAGCTTGCAAATCTTGCTGTTCAAAAGACACTAACCGATGCGCTTAAAGCATGCTAATGGAGAAAACACAGCAAGGGTTGTGACAAGAAGAACAAAGGTTCGCCCATTCCACCAGTGTACTCCAAACCACCCTTCCAGCACACCAGCATGATGAACTTCAGTTGAAGATGTTCCAGAAAGCACATCACCTTCAAGGAAATTATAAGCAATTTTAGAGCTTTATGTACTGTAAGACTAAGAAGTGTGAAAATTTTCGCAGATCAAAGAGTTGACAATAAATACAAATGAAAATTGAATGAGAAATCTAGATAATGGGTATTCTAAAATGAAATCATACCAATAATAATCATATATACAATAAGTACACCGATGTTGTTAACCATAACAGATATCTGCAACAACATCTTCCCATATTTTCCAAAGGCATCTCCCATAAGACTTCCATAAGAAGATGACTTTCCTGCCCGACTAAATCTAAGCAACATCTCAATTGAAGCCTCCGTTAAGAATGCCATAAAGATAATCATAGCAATTCCAACACCAAGACCCAGCACTTTCATGGTTGCAGGCAAAGCCATGATTCCAGCACCAACAATTGTTGTTGATAAATTAAACACGGCTCCAGTGAATGAAGCCCCATTAAACTCTTCAAACCCACCTTCTTCCTCATGTTTACTGGGTAATAAAGGGGCCTTCTCATCAACAACTACCCTTTTGTTCTTTCGTGACTTCTCCTTCACCGGTGCAATGCTTTCAATCGTCATCTTTTAACAGCTAAATTATCCACACAAAGATTCCAAATCTGAAATATTCACAAGCAGCTCCAACTTCTGGGATTTAATATAAGAAGATCTGTACACAAAGCTAACAATTAGCATCAAGACCAAAAATATTATAGTTTTGGAATTGAAAATTCCCAATATTTTACAGAATTTCTAAGTACAACTACTAAAAACCAAGAACAACTTTGAATTGGACCTTGTATAAGATGAGGATCTATCTGGGTTTGGGTTTTTGCTATTTAACTTAAGGAGCCTTTGGCTTCTTCAGATTAGAAGGGTAGAAACTCAAACACCACGAACAGCCAAACTAACTTAACTCAATAACCGAAACAGCCAAACTCAAGAGACCCATTTCCTGGAGAACCATTAAAGAGACAAATCTCCCATAAAAGTGGCTCCAAATCAACTTGGAAACCGTGAAGAAACAAGGCAATCAACCAAAATCAATTGAGTTCTTCAACAGATTCCCATCCAAAATTTGGGGCCTTTTTCAGATCAAACCAAATAAGATAATCAAACCCAAAACCAAACACCAAAATTCAGAAAACCCAGTTCCCAATACCCAAAATTATTCCAAAACAAGCATCAATACACGGAATTTCGGGGCACTAAACTTACAAAAAAAAGAAAAAAAAAATCAACAAAAATTCAAGACCCGGAAATGCAAACAATCATAATCCCTTAATCCTTACCAAAAAGCAAGAACACTAAATGAGAAGATCGTCTGGTCCTCAATTCCAGGTGATTGCCCTGTAATTTATAGACAAACTTTATGAGATAAAAAGCTTCACAAAGCGTAACGTCTCTGTATTCTACGGTCTTGATGTGCAACTTGACTGAGACAACAAGCACATCAAAGACTTGAAGGAATTTACTGTGGTTTTTTTTTTCCTCACAACTTCAACTCCATGGCCGTCCACACACGTCCACGTCAACGGATTTCTCTGTGTTAATTTACGAAAACCCTAAAAAAACCCCAAAAATCGAAATTATTTTTTTTTAAAAAAATTACGAAAACCCTAAAAAATCCCCCCAAACCAAATTTGATTTTCTTCTTTTTCAATAAATTGAGGAAGGATGGGATTTGAAGAGGAGCAGGACAGTTGGGATACGGCTGTCCTTCGAAGTTTCTTCAACTAATACACCCTCTTATCTTTAGAAATATATTAATTTCTTTAAAATATATGTTAAATTTAACTTCTTTTTTTTTTGTCTGTTTTTATTACGTATTACTTAAATGGTTTCTTTCTTTAAAAATAAATTAATTATTTTTTATTTTAAATTATATTATTAAACATATTTAATTTTTTCAATAACTTAAATTAAGTTATTAAATAGTTTACCAAACACCTAATAAGTTTTATTCTTAAATATTTTTTTAAAAAATATAATATATAAAAAAATACATTACTTTCACCCAAAGTTTCAATCTAAATATATTCATACTCCAACAAAAATTAAGCAATTAATACCTACTAGTTATTATCACTAACATCAAAAATCCTATTTTAATTATTCTCACACTAATGAAAAACAATTTCCTGAAAAAATATTAATATAATCAAATTTTATTTAGAGTTAGTCGATTAAAAGGGTGCTTAAAGCCCGATTTTTGAAATTCAATCTTTCATATTTTTTTATCTAATTTAGACAAAAATAGGTTTATTATTTTCTTGTAAAAATAATGATTTTTTTTTTTTAAACTTATATATAAATATTTGAAATGATAAAAAATATTTACATTAAAAATGAATACGAAAACACGGGAAAAAATGTTTTGTAAGTTGATTTTATTATTTGTAACTAATCTATTATTTAGCATTTTCTAGAAGAAAAAAAACATAATAATTTAAATATCTTATAAATAAATTAATGTATGGTTGACGAGGCAGGGTTATTATTGGGCAACAAAGAAATGGTGAGGCAAGGAATGTAATGATGTATAAAAGGCCAAAAGAGTAATGTTTTCCCAAAGATTGGAAAGCTGAAATTATGAACACAAAAACAAAAAAAACATTAAATAAGAGGAAGAAGGTGGCTTATTCCCAACCACGTGATACATCCATTCATTTGTTGTTAGCTCACCAATTTTGTTTTTGTTTTTAAAAAGCAGTTTTCCCCCCTCATGGTCTACTTCTAAATTATGTGCTCCTTGGACTTTTCTAAGCCGGCTGCCTTGTTCACACGCATTCATGGTCGTTGGCTTTCACATTTTTAAAACTTTAAATGGTAACTATTTTTTATAACAGTTTTTTAGTTGGTTTTTTTATTTTTATTATTTTTTTTATTTTTTTAGAATTATTTAAATTAAATAAATAATTAAAAATAAAACACTAGATATAAAAATCATTTTAAAATTATTAAAAATAAGTTTAAAAGATTTTAGGTTTCAAACAAACTTTTATTTTTGTAAAACATTAGAAAACAAATTTTAAAAACTATTCTTAAAAATTGTTTTCAAAAGTAGTTACCAAACATACCCTTAATATTTTTTTTTTCATTTTTACCATTTTTGGGTTTTGTTTTAAAATATATTTGAAATTGTTTCCTCCTTTGGGTTCTTCCATAAAGTAAAATTGAAATTGAGGTACGTGAAAGGTAAGTTTTAATATCAAGTAAGTTTGATGAGCGGTTATGTTGGTGTAAAAATTTAGGTATTTAATTAAATAAGTAAATTCAAATATGACCGAAATAATGAATTTACCTATTTATTCAAAATTAAATTTTTAATGGTATAATTATTAAATTAGTGAGTTCAAGTTAAGTTCGTTTTATGCAATTTGACGCTAAAATAATTTGTTTATTAAATATCAATATCAATTTAATTCTCACACAATTATACTCAATCTAAATTGAAGAAATTATATTGAGTTAAAGAATGCGTTTGGGAGTGATTTTAAAAAAAAAAAAAATTCTAACATTTTTAGTACTTAAATGATAAAAATATTTTAAATGTTAAAAAAATTAAAAATGTTTCATAAAATCATTACCAAACATGTTCAAAGAGCCTATTTCGTAGTAATTTTAAAAAACACTTTTAATTTAAAAAGTATTTTTGAAAAAAAAAGTATTTGTCAAAATTTTAAAAATTTAAAAAGTCATTTATAATGTTTCATGAAGAAACACTTGATAAATGATTATTTTAAAAACATTTTAAAAAAACACTTATTAAATCATAAAATAACATATATGACTTAATGGTAGGGACAGAACTAATTTTGAAATTGGGTGTGGTACAAAAATAAATTTCAGAACCACAAACAATCAAAATGTTTTTAATTATTTTAAAATTATTTCCCAATAGACTCTTATAAATGTCAAAAGGACAACCATTACTAAATGTGTACAAATTTTTCCCTATTGTTTCTTTGTTATTGACTGAGTTCAAAAGGCATAAAAAAAATAAAAAATAAAAAAATAGGGAATTTTATTAAAATATAACCTTAGGCAGACCAAACACTAGGATCGCCACAAAAACCATGTCAGCCAAATATATCCCATGGCTTTTGAAGCCGACCACGGGACCATCTAGTCATCTACACAACAATCTTTAATAGATTTGTCCGTAACTCTATAAAGTCCTTATTCTAAGTCGTTAATATTATTATGCCAGCCAATATGGGGTCCAGCGTCGGTCCATTAATTAATACAAAATTAGGCACTGAGACACGTGATGAAGACTATGAAATTAGTGGATAATTAGGGGGATGGGGGTCTGATTATAAAACAATAAATATGGGGCTGGAAATGAGTCATGCCCGTGGTATCTAAGCAAGGTAACTAATTGGTAGCCTGGTAGGTAATTTTAAATTTGAAATTAGAAGTGTTAGTGACAAGGTGAGGTGGGATGGTGTTGTTTTGGGGATGAGACTCATGAGAGGGATTATTTGGGCTTGATGGTGAGGTCGGGGTGGGCCCATGGACCTTGACTGGCGGGCCTATGAAATTGGAGGTATGTGAAGCCGTGAATGATGAGAAATGGATCGTTTTCAATGGGCTGGGACTGTTTTGGTGGACGCGGTGTGTCGCAAAAGCTGTTTGGTTTCAGGATGATTGTGACCCGCCTGCCCCAAACAACCTAACAAGTAACAACTAGATTAGCAGTTTAGGTTTGGGTTCCGTTGTACGTGAAATTTCTTCTAAAGTATGTTTTTTTTCAAAAAGGGAGTTACTGCTTAGTGTTTTCGAAAACCATTTTAAAAATTAGTTTTGAGCGTAATTTTTTAAAGTTTGTTTTTCTAATTTTTGTAAGATAAAAGTCTGTTTAAAAATTTAAAATATTTTTAACATATTTTTAATATTTTTAATTATATTTTAAAAATAATTTTTTATATTTAGTATTTTATTTTATTTTTAACACATTATTTTCTCTTCTTAAGAATAAAAAACATAAAACAATTTTTTATTATCAAATATATTTTTTATATTTTTGTTTTGAAAAATAGAAAACTGTTCTCAAAAATAGTTCCCAAACATGCTCATAGTTTAAGAACTATTTGTTAAGAATTCTCACAAAAATATTTTTTTTGAAAAAAAAAAATCTATGTTATTTTCTAAAAGTTTATTTAAAAACTTGAAATATTTCTTATAGTTATTTTTATGTTTTAAATATTTAATTGACTTGGGAAAAGTAAAAAAAAAAAAAAAAAACTCTTTTATAAGCTTAATAAAAGTTTTTATATTTATTTAACTAATTTTGCTTTAAAGAATTTATAACATAAAAAAAATTTAATATTTAAAATTTTATTTTACCTTATATAATAAATTCTTTAATATTTAATAAAATTTTTGTCATACCAATATATTTTGTATAACTTTTGATTTCTAACACTATTCCAATTAAGAACTCAATTTAATGTTTAAAGTAGACAAGACATACATATCATGATTCATGTATGTGCTCCTATGCTGTCTCTCTCATGCTGTCCAAAGCCACAATGACTACCAAAAAAATTGTACCTTTATTGCTTCATTGTGGGCCACATTTTAGCAGGATCATGATTGGGTTGATATAGCTTGGATTCCATTTTGATTGAAAAATTTTCAAACAAAATTTAATTTGGATTTGATTTGTATTCAACTTATACAGAAATCTTAGAATGAATCGGAAATGATGAGTCGGTTCAATGCTTATCTCTTCGACTTTGATAGTAATTTTTTAAAGTATTTTTAACATCTTTAATATTTGAAAAATAAAAATTTTCAAACATTAAAAAAACTAAAAATACTTTATAAAATCACTGTAATGCACTTTAAATTACTTTTGACAAAATTTCTAACAATCAACCATTTTTAATGTAATGCTAATTTACAAGCTCTTTTTGAAAACAATTTTCTATTCTCCATAACAAAAAACTAGAAAAATATATTTGACAAAAAAAAGTATTTTCTAAAAACAAAAAATAAAGTGTTTTCAGATAACATAGTGTTTTCGGATAACATGTTTTTATTGTTTTCTATTGTTTTTATTTATTTTTAAGAGCTATTTAAAAAAAATAATTATTGAAACATGTAAAATGGTTAAAAATAGTATATTAAACATAAAAATCATTTTTAAAACATATTTAAAAATATTAAAAACATGTTAAAAACATTTTTGGTTTTTAAATAGAGTTTTATTTTATAAAACATCATAAAACATTTTTTTTTTTTAAAGAATTCAGAACAATTTTAAAAAATAATTATCAAATAAACTCTAATTTTTCTAGAAAAAGACATGAATTTTTTTTAATATGATTTTTTAAAATTGAATTATGAAAAAGAAAAACGTGAAAAATACTAATTTTATGTTTTTAAGATTTTCTTAAAAAAAAGTGAAAAATAATTTTTAAAACAAAAATTGAAAATAAAAAAGAATAAAATCATCTAAAATTCCTTGTGAGACTCATGATGCAAAAGGAAAATAAATATTATAATATGAAGTGAAAGATATGAATAACATGTTGTGGACCGTATTTTTCACGTGTGTTCTCATTCAACGATGAGATTTGCTTTTTATTTGGTGAAAATTGATTTTTTTTTTTTTAGAAAAAACTTAAAGTCGTCACTTATTTTTGTTTTATTTTTAAAGAAAAAACAAAATAAAAAATAAAACGCTGCATGACTCGTTATTAAAATATGCTTACTAAATTCTTCCTCTTATTCTAGTTTGTTTGATTTCAATTCTGTATACAATAAGTAAATACATATAAACAAATATTTATAGAAACCAATAAAAATAAAATCAAATAGTAATGAGAAATAAAACATGCACACTAATAAGCTTACAACAAGGTTAATGTCTTCCTATAGCTTTCCGAATTCCATTTTCTTTCATGAAATTCAATACTCCATGTGTCATAAATTCGTACTTAGCCAATAGAATCGCAATGCGAGTAGTGGAATGGGTCCATCCAAAAACAAAAATAGCCTAAATATAAATATCCAGAAATATTCAAAGTTTAAAACAAATATTCAAGTCCAAATTCAAACTTTAAATTAGTCCAATAAATTTCACCAATTAAAATGGGTCAAAATTAGAAAATATAACCCAACAAAAATGTCTTAAATGTTACAAGCCCTAGTCCAAAATTTTCAAATTAATAACAAAAATACAAGTACAATTAGTCAAGCCTAAAATTTGATAAATTAAAATAATTTCATTAAACCTAAATTTAATATCTATTATCCAAACCTACAAACCTAAATCCATAACTAAAATCAACATAATTCAATATACAAACCCAAAATAACATCTAAAATACACCACAATTATCTCATGTCAAATTAAATAATTTAAATGAGCAAAATCCATATAAATTATCAACTAATCGAGCCCAAATTAACAAATTCCACCAACAACAAATTAACTCAAATATCATATTAATTCATCGAGAACAAATTAACTCAAATTTTATATTAATTCAACAATCCAAATCTCACAAACAATATAGATTGTTTCTACCTAATGAACTTTCTTCACGGGTCTTTAATTATAAAGGTTGAGTTATTTTTGGAGGTGGCTCTTTTACGAGCTTAACCATCCGCGGGATGAATATTAGCCGAACTTAGTTGGGGATTAGAAAATTTTTATATTTTTAATCTTCCAAAAGCACTAAAACCCTTTATAGGCATACCAAAAAAGTAACTTAAAACTCCTTGCCTTATTTTACTAGAATCAAAATACAATGAAACAGTTGCAATGCAACAAAATAGCCACACCTAGCTATTTCGACTGAATCCAAAAAGTGGAGTTCAAATTTCGTTCTACAAATTGAATAATCTTTTCAGCAACATTAAGGCTACCAACTAATAAACACCTAAAAGATATCGCTTTTGGAATTTAATTACAAATTATGCAAAACATTAACAAAATGTGGCATCGAACAGTCACCATTGTATACTCGATCATGTTATGTGGTTTTGATAATACGATGTAATAATCACTAAAATTTCCATTTCTAGTGAAAATGTTATAATAATCACTAAGATTTCCATTTCTAATGAACATGGAGCTAAACATTTTCAAATATTGGAACTTTTATAGTAATGAATTAGACACCTTTATAGTCATAAATTCCTAATAATGAAAATTTGATAGTCTTATATAAGGTACTCATACAACTTTTGATGTGTAACTATGATCGGATTAATATTGTTAGAATTTTTAGAGAACTCTATTCCAAGTCCTGGATCATTAGGATGCATTACAATTTTAGGGATACTAGATCTAAGTAGCGGAAACAATAGATGTTCCTATACATTTATAATCCTAAAGATACTAGATTTGAATAACATAAGAAAAATAAAATAAAATTCTAAATCTAAGTGTTAAAAAACATTACCTTTGATTTGAATGTTCCTAAATTAGTTCTAATCGATGAAGCGAATGGTACATACATAAAAAAATCTCATGATTTGCTCGATTGTTATTTTTTCTTAGATATTGGCACTTGAGAATAATATAATTCTCTATATGAGGATGGAGGCTAGGAATCTCTCTTTGGAAGATAAAATGAATGAAGTGTCTAGCCTTAAACCCTAAGAGGATTTATATAGACTTGCTTATGAGCTTAAGTGATTTAAGCCCATCTTGGGCTTAGATTACTTAATCTAGCTTATTGGGTTTTAACTAAATAATTAGTTCTATTTGACTCTAATTAATTAATTAGCCTAATATGAAAGAACTATTTACAAGATCTTGTGCAACCTTTCATATTTACTAAAACACCCTCATTCACGTATATGAATAAAAAACCTAAATATCCCTCAAACAATGTACCACCAAGGAATATGAGCTTGAGCAGGGGCTATTGAAACCCATAAGAAAACATTGACTCCCTCATAATATAATTTTGAAGCTGACTCTACATCTTATAATAGAGAGTCAATTATACTTGAATGTCTTATAATATTAAATTCAGATAGAAAATTCAAATCTGTAATTTATTAACTATTATATGTAAACTCCTTATGAATTGATGTGTATAATCTAATGAGGTAAATGTTATCAATTTCTCAAGATTACTTTTACCATCTTTGAGTTTTAAATTATCTTATTATGTGATCAACTAACACACTATAACCTAGAGCATATGTTAAATTCCATTAAAGAATTATTGTAGCAATGGATTTAATAATCACTAGTCCTTTGGATCGATCACCTAAGGGGACACACTGTTTAAAATCCATAAAATATCATAGTGTTTATTTTGAGAATACCTTGTAGAGAACCCTAAATTACTCTATTCGAAGAAGGTGCATGTGGTTTATTCTTGAGGCTCTCTAGATCTTAGCATAATGAAAATATGACATTCAAAATCAATAATAAACATAGATATAGAGATAGTGAATCTATACCTAAGATCTGAATGTTTCCAAATGAATTCCTATTGATATAGAAAGCTTTAAATCCATAAAAGATCTCGTAAACATAACAATCTTCCACGTAATGACTCTTCTTTGAGTTTAGACACTAAGATGGTGGAACTCTATAAGATGAGGGTTAGGGTTCTCTTTTTGGGTTTAAGCCTTAAGGGGGGAGTGACAAGAGTCTGAAGCCCTACCTAATGACTCCTCAATTCTAGGCAGTGAGATGGTGAAAACTCTAGGATGGAAATTAGAGTTCTTTCTCTAGACTTGAAAGAGAGAGAACAAAAGTTTGAAGCCTTGACCTTTAAAAGGGAATTTATAGGCTTTCTACTAAATGTAAGTGATTTAAGCCCACTTTGGGGTTGGTCTCTTAGTTTGGTTGAAAAAAAGATGCTAAATGATTAATTAACCTAATATGACTTCAATTAATCAATTAGCTCAGTCTAAAGATACCATTCATTAACTATTGTGCAATCTTGCATATTTTTCAAAATGGTCTTATACATATAAATAAACTAAAAACCAATATAATTATCATAAATTGTATCATCAAGGTATATATGCTTGAGTGAGGACCACTGAGACTCATATAATAGTATACTATGATATAATTATTAATAAAAATTGTTTTTGTAACTTTTTATCATAATATAAATTAAATAAAAATTTAATAATAAAACTTAGAAGATGATACAACATTTCATTTATCTTTAAGCAAAAACTTTTGGGTAAATTTATTTCTCATTTTTTGGTTAGTGTGTTATAAAAAAGAATAAAAGATTTTTTTTTAAAAGTGAATAATGAAACTATCTATTGACAAGAACATTTTTAATACTTGTGAAATTTACATGAATACTTGAAAGATTTGTTATAAGAGGCTCCGTGATCACAAAATTTTCATCTATTTACAACATTTTTTATTTTTATTTGGGTTTATTACACTTTACTCCCTAACCTATATCGTGTTTTGCACATTGCCTTCATCAAGTTCAAAATCGAGTGATGTATCCTTTAAATTTTAAAATTGCATGCAATGTGAATTTTCTGAGGCACAACATTACATTTTTTGACAGAATGACATGTGCTATTTGTCAAAATATTATGTGAATGACCGAATACCTTGACCTTGAGTTTTGTATACTATATATAGACTTTACAAGGATGCTATACATGTAAAGCAAATAAATTCCCGCATGATTCTAGCCCTATACATGTAAACTATAATATGTCAAATAATGTATGCTAACTGTACAGAATAATAAATGGAGAAATAAGGAAACAATTGTGGGCTAAAATAAGGAAAGAAGTGTGGACGACAAAGCTGTCCTTTGACAGCCCCCCTCAAATTGATGCAGGTTGATCAACAAGCATCAATTTGCTACTTAGCAAGCAATGTCGATGACAAGGGAGAGCCTTGTGAAGATATCAACAATTTGTAAGTCAGTGGAAATATGTGGAAGAGTGATAACACGAGCTCCAAAGGCTTCACGGATAGAGTGACAGTCCATTTCAATATGCTTTGTGCGCTCATGATAGACAGGATTGGCCGTGATCTGAATAACACTTGTATTATTGGCATGTAGAGGTGTAGAATCGGTCTCAGAAAAATCTAAGTTCGCAAGCAAACCTCGAAGCCAAATGATTTCAGAACAAGCAAGAGACATCGCCCGGTACTCAGATTCCGTAGATGATTTAGAGACTCTGTCTTGCTTCTTACTTTTCTAACAGATCAATGCATCACCTAAGAACACACAACTAATGATGGAGTGACAGGTATCCGCACAACCAACCTAATCAACATCACTATAAGCAGTAAGACGAGTAAAATTGCCTGCAAGAAAGAACAAGCCACGAGTAGAAGTGCCTTGAACATAGCGTATGATCCTACGGACAACAACCAAATGCAGATGACGAGGAGTCTGAAGGAACTGGTTGACTTACTGTACAACAAAAGAAATGTCCGGTTTAGTAATGGTGAGATAAACAAGGCTACCCACCAACTTCTTGTATAAACTAGGATCAACAAGTAAGTCGTCCTCCTCTTTGCGAAGCTTAACATTTAATTCCATGGGAGTATCAACAGAAGTAGCCCCTTGTAGACCAGATGTAGCCACCAAGTCACTCGCATACTTATGTTGATTGAGGAAAATACCAGAGGGACTATGATGCACCTCAAGACCAAGAAAATATGTGAGAGACTCAAGATCTTTCATATGAAAGAACTCGGAAAGATGAGTTTTGAGCTGACCAAGTAAAGCAGAATCGGAACCAGTGATCACAATATCATCAACATAAACCAAAAGAACAACAATACCCATGTATGATTTCCGAAGAAATAAGGAAGTGTTATACTTGCTCTGCCTGAATGAAAATTGTAATAAAGTGGTGCAAAATTTATCAAACCAAGCCCTCGGAGCCTGTTTGAGACCATAAAGAGAGCGACGAAGCTTACACACATGTAAAGTCGGAGAGGGAAACAATCCCAGGGGTGGCTTCATATAAATACACTTTTTAAGATCCCCATGAAGAAAAACATTTTTTACATCCATATGATGTAGTGGCCAATCACTGGAAGCAACAAGAGCTAGAATCGTACGAACAATAGTCATTTTAGCTACAGAGGCAAAGGTCTCTTCATATTCGGAGGTACAGACACTCGAGGAGAACGACGTACTAAAGGTGCTGGAAGTATTGCAACTAACTGAATCTGGAGCATGGTAGGATCAGATATCGGGTGAGCCACCGAAAGAGATTGTGGGCGGGAGCGTCTCGTATACACAATACCTTGTTGAAAACGAGAACTAATTGGATGAAGATCTGAGAACTGGTGCTCAAAGGAGGGGATGACCACAGTAGAAGAGGATGACACAATAAAAGAGAATACATGAAAGAAATGTTGATTTTCAAAGAAAATAACATTCCTAAAAATACGTGTACGATGTAATGTAGGATCATAGCAAACAAATCCCTTTTGACACATATTATATCCCAAGAAAGCACATCGAACAGATTGAGCAGATAATTTATGTCGCTCATGAGGAGGTAAATGAACAAAGCATACACAACCAAAAATACGAAGGTGATCATAATTAGGTTGCTTAGCAAATAAGCGGAAATAGGGAGACTCCATATGTAGGACTTGAGAAGGTAAACGATTAATCAAGTGAGTAGCAGTTTTCAGAGCTTCTACCCAGAACATGGATGGAACAAAATATTCTAACAAGAGAGTATGTACCACATCTAGGAGATGACAATTTTTGTGTTCGGCAACTCCATTTTGTTGAGGAGTAGAGGGACATGAACGTTGATGAATAATACCCTTAGAAGCCAAGAATGCTTGAAACTCAGTAGACAAATACTCACTACTAGAATCTGTGCGTAATATCTTAATAGAAGTAGAAAATTGATTGTCAACATACGCTAAAAACTCGGTGAAAGTACGAAAGACCTCGGATTTAGAGCGAAGAAAGTGAACCCAAGTAAATTTGCTATGATCATCAATGAAAGTCACATAATATTTAAATTTCTCATGTGAACTAACTGGGGAAGGTCCCCAAACATCACTATGGATATGATCAAAGCTGTGAGATGCTCTACTTGCATGTAAAGGGAAGGGAAGAGTTTTATTTTTACCAAGTTTGCAAGAATCACACTCAAGAGATAAAGAAGAACGATCCTTATTACCAGGTAAATCATAGTTCAATACATGAGATAAGATCTGAGTATTGGGATGGCCTAAACGACGATGCCACACCATACTAAGATCTGAAACATTATTACAAGCAAAAGACTTAATAGAAGAAAGTGGAGAAAAATCTGGAATAGGTAAAAATAGTGGAAACAAGCGCCCCACTTTAAGTCCTTTCGCAATCGGCTCCTTCGTTACCTGGTCCTGCACAACACAACCATTCCGAGAAAAATTAACAGCACAATTGTTATCAACTAATTGGCCAACAGAAATAAGATTTGTGGAAAGCTGAGGAGCAAGAAACACATCAGTGAACTTAGAAGAGGCATCGCCGATAACAACTATGGGCAAAGAGCTGTCATTGGCAGTTTGAATGGAAGATTGACTAGCGTAGGGCCGAAACATTACACAAAGCGGTGGGATTATTAGTCATGTGATTAGAGGCCTCGAGTCCACTTACCAGAGTTTAGTAGAATTGTTACCTTGGAACCCCATTGCTGATAATGCTGAAATTAACATCCGTTGCACCATTTCTGGGGTGTAGGAGGTGCAGGAATAGAACACACAACTGAAGGAGAGTCGTGTGCTTCAGAAGTTGCTACAAGAGGGACAATAACCGAAGTCTGAAATGCTTGGGTCTGACGATTCTAAGGGCGAATACGACATTCTTTGATAATGTGACCCTTCTTCTTGCAATAAGAACAAAACTTCTTAGGACAAGTGGCAGCAATAAGCCTATATTCCTTGCAGCAGAAACACTGCAAGTTTTTAGAATGCATAGGTGGTCCGCGTCCTTGGGCAGCATAAGCTATAGTTGCCGTCCTGGAACTGCCATGAGATTGCTTCAGAATAGTTTGAGTACTAAGGCGTTGCTCTTCGTGAAGTAACTCACCAAAACAAATATCAAGAGAGGGAACAGGAGATCTGTTCAATAAAGACGAGCGGACAGATTCATATTCCGGACGTAGTTTCATAAGAAACTGATCACACCGGGTAGTCGCGTGAATAGTCTGAATAGTTGAGAAAGCGGCAATAGGAACATCCGCTGCAACCAAATCAACATATTCATGCCAAAGGGTCAGAAATGCCGAGTAGTAGTCCTAGATGGAAAGACTACCATGTTAAAACATGACAATCGCATGTTCTAACTGAAAGCGACAAGCATCGTTATCTTGATGATAAACTTTCTTCAAGTAAGCCCACATAGATTGAGCGGAGCGATGAGGCTCAAGTGGGTGACAATATGAGGCTTCACTGAATCAAGAAGCCAAGACATGATGCGTGCATCAAGCACAACCCATGAAGGAGAAGACCCAACATCCTGAGATTTGTCAAAAGTGGATGGTTTTTCAATATCCGTGCCATCAATATGACCCCAAAGGTCTTTTCCCTTGAGAAAAAGTTCAAACTGAAAGGCCTAGGTAGAATAATTTGTGCCTGTAAACTTAACACACACAGGTGCGAAATCTATAGAAAATAAATAGAACCCGAGACAAAAGAATGGACCAAAAAAAAATTTCAGAAGAAAACTGACCCACGACAACCACAGAAATACTGAGAAAAATGGTTGTGGTTGGGTGCAGCACAGATCAACACAGACTTGACAGAAAGACACGAGAGGCACCTCCGAAACCGAGAAGACAGAAAAGAATTTGAGGGAAGAAAAATTAGCAACCTTGCTCTGATACCATGTCAAAATATTGTGTGAATGACCGAATACCTTGACCTTGAGTTTTGTATATTATATATAGACTTTACAAGAATGCTATACATGGAAAACAAATAAATTCCCGCATGATTCTAGCCCTATACATGTAAACTATAATCTGTCAAATAATGTATGCTAACTGTACAGAATAATAAATGGAGAAATAAGGAAACAATTGTGGGTTAAAATAAGGAAAGAAGTGTGGACAACAAAGCTGTCCTTTGACACTCTTTGTGTAATCGAGAGCAAAATGGTCATTTTTAACAAGTGAGGGTAAAAGAGTCATTTCATTTTCAAACCCCAAAACCCTAACCCAACCCTCCTTTTTCTTCCTTGCTTCTTTTTCCAAAAACCACATTTTCTCGACAATTAAACAAGCTTGACCAAAATATTTTCCCGTAAAATCTTTCATAATCCAGAACCTAAGCAGTTAACCAAAAAGAAAAAGAAAAAGAAAAAGAAAAGTCTCTGGAATGTATGTCTAAAAACATTTTCTATCAAAATAAGCACAAATCCAAATGAAATATGGGAGAAGTCAAAATTGTAATAGACTATGGAAGTAATGAATGATAAACAAAGATGTCCAACAAAAACAAAGGAAAAAAAAATGTCATAACAAACTGCAAATAAGTTTTCCCAAATTTCCCCATATTTTCCTCAACTTTTCTGAAACATCAAAGCGAAACCCTGTTATAAAACAACAAACTGAAGCATTTCATCAAAATTTTCATCTATCTTCGTCATTGAGTTTTAAAAAAAAAAATTCCCATTTTTTCTTCAAATTTTCTGAAACATCAAAACGAAACCTTAACCTTAAGCTTAACATTCTTTGCTAAGATTTTTCTAATCACTAAAGAGATTACAAGACAAAAAAATATCGTTGAACTCCATGTTTTCTCTTCAATGTTAGCTCTTTGATGCTTGTATGAGATTTTAGGGTTTTAACTGTAATTTGGAAATTTAGTAAGAGGAACGACAAAAAAAGGAGGATGAACGACCAGGAAGAGGAGAGAGCTGGAGGGGTTTTGGTTTGATTGCATTACCCTTTTGCCCTTACTTAAACAGGTCACGTGGGGAACACATGCGTCTTTTGTCCAAAAATGTAAAATCGTCATTTTAAAAATGCATATGACATGTAATTATAAAACTTGGAGGATATATTGCTTGAATTTAAAATCCAGAGGTCAATCTACAAAGGGTAATAAACCCTTTTTATTTTTATAAAAAAAAGGGTAAATAACAAAATGATGAGGCGTTTGACACTTATCTCGGACACCATTTTAGAGAGAGAAAGTAAGGCCAGTTATGCCCATTATACCCATTTTACCCTTTGCACAAAATTTGTTTGTTTTCACTTACGGTCCCTTCATTTCTTCTTCGAACCTCTTCGCAAGCCGACGTACTTTTCTTTGAGGTACAGTGCGTACGTATCTCCATGTTTTCGTCTATTTTACTTTCATCTTTCTAGAATTTTTCTTGCTCACTTTCTCCAGAAATTGAATGAGATAATGCGGATTAGTTCCACTGTTCCTAAGATTTCTCCATGCATGTTACAAAATTTGACATGGGTTTTTAGATTCTTCATATCTTGAACACTATCGAGTTCTCTGGAGGGTTTTTTTTTTCTTGGCAAATTTATGGGAAAGTTTGATCTGGGTATTTCAAAACATCGGGGATTAATGAATTATGATTGTAAAAGAAGTCATGTAAGAGGGTCTGGTTGAGAAAAAGGGAGAAAAAGTAAATTGAAATAAGAATTAGTGTTTTTGTTTGAAATTGGTTGAATTCGATTGGGATGTTTACTGATTGTAGCTGGATCAATAGCTTTGATCTTGCGTGATTGGGAATCCGTGTTCGAGCGAGGTACATGGTTTTGTGTGCACCAGTTGGGAAAATAGTGGTAACGAGTCAGATAGGGTTTGGGCAAAACTTGTAAGTATTGCTGTGCCTTTTTAGGTTTTCTGGGTCATTCCTAAATTCCCTAGTATGCCAGATGACAATGTGTTTTTGGTGTGTGGTGTTCCATCCCTGCACGGGATTGGATTGCTTAAGCAGATGAATTAGCTAAACATTGCGTTTTGGAGTTATGGAGAGTAAGGTAGGCAATTTTAACAGTTTTCTGATTCAGCCATATATGTCTACTTCCATGATGTATTAGTTCCCTGTGGTGCTCTGGGTTAGTGTGAGATTGTGCCTCTGGATTTGTTTGAAAAATCCTTCTTGGGGAAGGAAAATTTTCTAATTGAATTTGGGTTTGTGTTGGATCAAATATACTTTTATTAGGCATAACTATTTGTTCTTATTTCCCTAAAAGAGTTTATTTTCCTTCTAATATGGTACCACTTATAAGATGCCATTCACAAAGGACATGTTTTTTAGTATGAAGGTTTGAACTGTGAACAATCCAGTCTAAATATTCCTTTTTGGTGACAAACTTAGCTTCTGATCAATGGAGGGTATGCACTTAGATGACTTTTGATCATACCGAGTCATACTTGAATGTCTACACTAATATTATGGGTCAATTAGTACTCAATTCTTGTAATAAATACAAAAAAAAAATGGAATCCCTTTTAGCATGGCTGTCTAACCTGAAATCAACAAAAAGAGTTTGAATATGATGAAAATTTTCCAACTCAAAGTAAAAAAAGAAAGAAAGAAAGAATAAAAATCAACAAGCTTTGTTATTGAGGTAGATAACAACAACACAAAGGAAGGTAAATAAAGAACTTTAACAATTCAGTTCTTCTGGTAAAGGATGATTTTCATTCATGACTTCCCTTCCCATAGGCTTTGTTATTGAGGTAGATACCGGAAAAGAAATCTACTTTACACTATGAAAATTTTCATTAGTATTTTGACTAGACATGACCTTTTTTTGTCAACTTATATTGGTTTCTGTCACTTAAAGAAGTGATACTTGATATTTGAACTGCTCTGTTCTGCTATGGGGAATGTCTAATCACTTGGCCAAGTTGGGAGCTGTGAAGCCAAACATCCACTTTACACTTTAGCCTAGGATATAGCTTTTAAAGTTGGTAATCTGTAATGTACTCTTGTTTGTAGTTGTCATGTTGTTCATTATATCATTGTCATCATATTTTCTTTCTGCTGTGTTACTTGCACTGTTCTTTTGCTACTGATTAAATGTTTAATTAAACCACAAAGCTGAAATTCAATTATGTTCAAGCTTCAGTGATCAGCAAAACAACTGGATTATTGGAATGGACGCTGAAACAGTTCTTGATGCAACTGCATCTGTTGATGACATTAATACCAGTGACCCAGAGGCAGAGGGGAATAATATGGACTTGCATGAAGGGATCTCATCCAATGGAGAGGTTATGCTTGAAGTAGGAAATGCTACAGAGGTTCTAAAGAGAGTGGAACTAGATTTGGCTTGTTCCTCAGAGAAGTTATTTAACTTGAGCATACTTATGATGCATGTGGCAACAAGGGAAAGTGATTTTGAGGCCTTTGCTTCAGAGGAAGAACATGTTTTAGGTGATTCTGTGCAGAAGGCTCTAGAGTTTGATCTCTTATCTGGAATTCTAGATTCAGAGGTGAGAGAAGTGGATAATTTCATGACTACTCTACAAAAGGATGTTGCTCATACCCATGAAATATTGTCTTCATGTGAAAATTTGGGAGGAGCTTTCATGGAAATGGAAGAAAAATTACATGATTCTAATGTATTATTGAAGCAGTCACAGGATCATGTTTCAGAAATAAGGATGCAGTCTGCAAAGTTCCAGAGGACTTTGCTATGTTTTGGTGGAGAAGGAAAGTGTAAGCTATTGATTGTATTAATTTAATCTATTCTTGGAAGATGTTGGACTAAAAGGCTCTTTTATGATTGGCAAGGAGCTGACATGGTGGTGCAACATCATCACATTGTGGTGCCCAGCAGCATATTGGAACCATATGTTATATATTGTGCTGATGTGGTTCCACCATGTTTAGCTGGTAAAAGAGTTGATCAATCTTGCATTCTGTTTTATTTGATTGATTTATTTTTTCCCACGGAGGAGGGGGGAGACGTTAAAGGATGGAGATGTTTGTCAGAGATGAAAAGTATCAGTTTAAAATTAACTTCCTATTAACTGCAAACATAAGATGTGTAATATGTGAGAAAGAAGAGTGTGTTTGGTAAAGACTTAATACCTAAAGCTTATTGGCTTAAGATGACTTTAGGTTAAGTTAATTTATCTAAGTCATTTTTAACTTTAAGTTATAATTTAAGTTACTTTACCAAACATATTTAATATACTTAATAACTTAAGTCATATTAATTTATTAAGTTGATTTACTAAACACCTTCTTGGTTTTGATTGTTTTCTTCTCTAATGAATGATATTGACAGGGAATAATGACAAAGGCATGGATCTTTTAGAAAACAGTGAATTTTCAAACATGAATACAAAGATAAAAATGCAGACTGCTGAGCAACAAAGAGATATTCTAAGGATGCTAGAGAAATCTTTGGCGAGAGAGTTGGATCTTGAAAAGAAGTTGGCTGAATCAAGACAACCTGAGGAAGAGCTGAAACTTAGGCTACATTCTTTAGAACAAGAAGTTTTCTTCATGGAAGAAGAAGAAGCAATTGTTTGGGAAAGGTTGTTTGAGGCAGAGAATGCTGCTGAGGTCCTAAAGGGAATTTCAAAAGAACTAAGGGGTCGGCTTCAGATATTTCAGTTCAACTTAAATGGTTCAATGAAGCGAGAAGGAGAATTGAAATCTAAGCTTCAAGGTTCTACAAAGGAGGTGGAAGACAAAGAAGATGCTTTGCTGAAGCTTGAAAGCAGCAGTGCTGAACTTCATGACTTCCTTATACAACAGACGAACAACTTGAAAGCCAGCCTGAGGGAAGCTGAAGATAAATTAATTCTTTCTAATTCTGAGGCCTTCACTTTGAGGGAGAAGGTTAGTTCACTTGAGAACCAGCTGAAAGAATCTGAGTTTCAGCTGATGAATGCAAAAGCCTCTGTTGATGGGAACCAGGAGCAGCATCCTTTATATTCTCAACTCAGTGAAATGGAAAATGTTGTCATCAACCTAAAAGAAAGACTTTCTAAAGCAGAAAGTAGGGCTGAGAGTGCAGAAGCGAAGTGTAAATTGTTAATGGAGACCAATATGGAACTTAGCGATGAGCTGGTTCTCCTTAGAAGTGATAACACCACTGAGAAGGTGAATTCACTTGAGAAGCAGTTGAAGGAATCTGATATTCAGCTACAGCATGCATTAGCATCTGCTGAAGCAAGTCTGGAGAAGCAAAGCATGTTGTATTCTACAATAGAGGATATGGAAAATTTAATTGAGGATCTGAAACTGAAAGTTTCAAAAACTGAAAGCCGGGCTGACAGCACAGAAGAGAAGTGTATAATATTATCTGAATCTAATGCAGAGCTAAGTGAGGAGCTTAGTTTTCTGAGGACTAGAATGGAATGCTTGGAGACATCTTTGCATCAAGCTGAGGAAACAAAAGTTGAGACTGCAAGGGACATTAGCGTTCGGACCAAAGTAATAACAAATTTGATCATGCAACTTGCTTTTGAGAGAGAGCGCCTTCATAAGCAGGTCTTAGCCTATTCATTTATCCAGATTCGATGTTGATTGTGGCTGTGCTTGCTTCCTTTTTGCTGTCTTCTTTCTCACATTAATCCATTATTTTAGGTGTTGAAATAAAAATAAATTTAAAATGCATGCTAAGTGATAAATCAGTTGCATGGTTGCTTGGTGAAAGTATTGTGGAGATAATAGTACTCAAAACTTCTTCCAATTGAAACTTGCTTTGTTTGTTTATGTGCAGGTATCTTTGTTAACAGACGAGAATAAGGTTTTGGTGGGGAAGCTAAAGAAAACGGAGGACCCCTCTATTGCTAGTAAAGTGACTCGCGGAGAATTTTGTCCCAAGGATGATTTGACTACTGCCACTTGTGCAAAAGAATGCATCGTAGAACAAACTGAGTTCTCAGCTTCGAGTTTTGAGGTAGGTGATCTTTCTAGTTTTGCTTGTTAAAGTGTAGTTCTTTTTAAAATTTCAGTTCAATCTTTTTTGGAGGCCAAAAGAGAGAAAAAAGAAAACAATATATTCTAATGTTAAAGACAAATTTTTTATTTGATATTTTCTAATGTTTATATCTTTGTCCCTTATGGAAATCATAAATTATTATTATTTTTTCTAAAATACTTCTGTCTTGGCCTGTTTCCAGATGGAGGAGGCACCAAAAAATTTATCTGTTGGGGGAATTATTGCTGGGCCTTCAGATTCTGTATCAGAGCCTGAGACAGTGAGGAGGTTAGATCCAGAGCGGCTTAGCTTCAAGTATATCCTCATGGCAGTTCTCATCTTACTGACAGCAGCCTACTTGTTTCAACAACCAAACCGCCGATTTTGATGTTATCTGTGGGAGAGTCTCTCTCGATTACCTGCCCACAGGAAAATTTTGTGTTTCACTTAACGAGGAGCCGAAATGCAACATCTGTATATACCTCTCTAATCATCACTTAACCTTGTAGGTTATGTAGTTCTCACATGTTTCTTTGTCCTATATGCTAACTTCGTTAAAAATCATAATGAGGATGAAATGTTGTAGAACTGAGAAATAGTTTCTCTTAAATTTGGCAGGAGCAACATATTTTTAGCAAGAAGTAGATTGCCTCTTTTACTTTATTTTTTCACTAATCCATCCAGAGTGCCTATGAAGAGGACGGCTGGGGGCATCAGCAGATAGTGTTGGAAAGATTTTATGGGGTCAAAGTAAGATCCCTGGTGATTGCTATTAATGATTCACAACTTCATTGACATAACAAATCAGTAATTGGTTTTGCAGAGCTTCGTTTGTAAAGTACAAATCAATTCAAGTGATGTGATAAATCCTTCATCAAAATCAACTCACTACTCACTACCACATGTTAGTGAGGAACAGGAATAACTGAATGGTGTGGAAGCAAAACTGACTCTTCGCTGCTTTCTTTTCTTATGCTTGATGATCTTAATCTTCGTTATTCATTCTTATTCCTACTCCATTCTCCAGCAGCTCTCCTCATTTACAATCTGTGGCCATTGTATCCGTGGCTTGGTTCCTTTTATCATTCCTGCTCTGGAAATTTTGATGGATTTCTCCAGCAATAGTTTGTCAAGCTTATAGAGTGATTTCTTCTCTACCACACAACAAATCATTGGCTTGAAATATCCAGAATTCAGGAACTTCAAATTTCCGAATGATTACTGCGTTTCCACACTCTGTTTTCTTGAAATATCCAAAATTCTCGCCAAAGTCACAGTGCCATTTGCTTCCTGATACATTCTCTGGTGGCAAAGAAACTAAATCCCCAAGCAGGATGTGAAATTCTGCTGTTGCTCATGTTGTTCCTCTTCTCCATCTTTAAGAGAAAATTGTATCAGCCATTTACACAGCGCAATTCATCATCATTAAGAATAAAATCAGTATCAGGCATATACCCAACCCATTTCATCTCATCTGTCAACACATCCAGGTTCTCATATATCTCTTTGCTTCTTGGGTGAGCCTTATCACCAACAAGGAAAGCATGTACCTCGCTCTTTATCTCAATCCAGCTGCATCCCGGCTCCTTTTTTAGCCCATTAAATCTCATCATCTTCCTCAACTTCGTAACTTCGTTCCACATCCCAGCATTAGCATAAATATTTGATAGAAGAACATAAGCAGCAGAATCTTCAGGTTCCAGTTGCAAAATAGAATAGGCTGCCTTTTCTGCCACCTCTACATTTCCATGGATCTTGCAAATGCTAAGCAGAGTTCTCCAAATAACAGCATCGGCCTCAAAAGGCATCCCTTCAATAAGCTCCAAAGCTTTGCTAACTTGGCCTGACCTCCCCATTATATCCACTACACAAGAATAGTGCTCCAACTGAGGATCTAATCCATAGTCACTAAGCATTGACTGGAAATAATGCAAACCTTTCTCAAGAAGCCCCATATGCCCACAAGCTCGGAGAACTGCAAGGAATGTTGCATGATTTGGTTTTACATTCTCAAGTTGCATATACTCAAATATTTTAAGAGCCTCTTCTCCAAGACCATGCTGAGCATAGCCGCAGACCATGGCATTCCATGTCACAAAATCACGGTTAGGTGCTTTCTCAAATATTAATTGGGAATCTTGCATGTTTCCACACTTAGAATACATATCAACTAGAGTGCTCGATAAATAAGCATCTGATTGCAATTCTTTCTTGATGATTTGAGCATGAATCTGCTTGCCAAGTTCAACAGTGACCAGATTGGCACAGGTATCAAGAATTGTGGCATAAGTGAAGTTATCAGGATCCACACCCATTTCCAACATTTTAGAAAAAGTTTTCTGAGCTTCCTCACTTTGTTTCTGCAAGGAGAACCCAGAAATAATGGCATTCCATGAAACCACTGTTTGTTCCGCTAACCTGTCATGGAGCTTCTCTGCCTCTTCCATCATTCCACACTTGCTGTACATATCAATAAGAGCAATTCCCACAAAACTGTCCAATCCCATCCTGGATTTTATAATCCTGTTGTGGATCTCCATGCCACAGTTCAGAGCTTGCCAACCTGCACAAGCTTTTAAAACACTACCATAAGTGAACTCATCAGGTTCCATCCCCGATTGGAGCATCCAAACAAATAGGGAAAGTGTTTTTTCTTCATTTCCATTCTGCTCATGAGCTGCAATGATTGCATTCCAAGAGACAGCATCTCTGCTGACCATTTCCTCAAACACAAGACAAGCTTCAACCAGAGCTCCGCATTTACCATACATGTCCAAGATGGCATTTGCCACACAAATATTTGATTGGCACAAACTCTTTATTGATAATCCATGTACTTGACGCCCCTCTAGATCCCCTTTAATAACTGCACAAGCCCTAAAAGCACCAGATAGACTAACTTCATCTAACCCAAGACCTGACTTTTGCAAAAGCCGAAACATCCCTAAAGCTTCAATACCTTTGTCACTTCGAGCGTACCCAACAATAATGGCATTATAAGATTGCAAGTTATGATTCGGCAAAGAATTAAATAGCTTTTGAGCATCTGACAAATTGTTACACTTCATGTACATATCCAGAGTGGCAGTTCCTATTACGACATCAGTCCCAAAATCAGTCTTTAATGCATGACCATGCAACTGAGAGCCTAATCTTAGTGCAGATAAACCTGCACAAGACCTGAACACACTAGCAAAAGTAGATTGGCTCACCCCAACTCCTGCTTTCTGCATCTCCTTGAACAATTCTAAACCACCCCTGAGGTCATCATTCTGAACACAACCTGCAATTATGGCACTCCAAGAAACCCAGTTCTTTTCAGGCATACTATGAAAAAACTGAATTGAACAATCTAATTTCTTACATTTTGCATACATATCTAGTAAAGCACTTCCAGTAACCACGTCCCAATCAAAACCCATTTTAACTGCAAGTCCATGAATTTGGATCCCCCCACCATGGTCTTCCAAAGAGGAACAAGATTTCAGCACAACAGCAAAAGTAGTACGGTCAAACACTGTACCCATTCTTCCCATCTGTAAAAAAACATCAATCACCTTTCGATGATCACCATTGTGCAAGTAGCCTGAAATCAAAGAGTTCCACGACACCACATCCCGTTCAGGCATTGCGTCAAACAACTTTTGCGCAACTCCTATTTCTCCACGCCCCGCATAACCAAAAAGCATTGCATTCCAAGAAACCGTGTCCCGTTGAGGCATTCCATCAAACACCTTGAAAGCAAATTCCAAATCGGAACATTTAATGTACATTTGGATCAAACAATTCGTAACAAAGACCGTCGGTTTAAACCCAGTTAAGATCATGCGAGAATGGGCTTGTTTGCCAGGATACAGCGCTTTTCGATCCGAGCATTCTTGGAAAATATGGGAAAATGTTTTCTTCTTGGTGGGTGTTGCTTGGTACGATGAAAATGGACATATGGGCAAGGTTTTGAATGGAGATTTTGACGGAAAATTGAAGAAGAATCTGATCGGGAAAAGGTGGCGAGAGGTATGAGGTGCCATACCTGTTGCAACTCATTCTTTGGCGGTTTTTCGGACCGTTAATAGTCAGTTTGAGTCTTTTTGGAAGTCTTTAGTTTCTTTCCTTTTGCAAGCAGAAGTAGGATTTGTAGAGGTGCGTTTGGCTAGGTGGATTTGGACTTTGGAAACAAAGCAGGAAAAAAGACATGATAGAGCGTAATTATTAACTTTTATTTTTTATTTATTATTTTTTATAGTTTTTAAACCAATTGTTAAATAGAGATTGGGGATTGAAGACTTTATATTTTGGTAATACTTGATATGTATTTTCTTCAATATAGACTGCATTTGAATTTTTGTAGTTTGATTATTGTACCTTGGAGGTAAATCCTCCTTTCTCCTCATTTGCTTCTCTGAGACAGTCTCAAGAGGGACGCAGATCATCTCAAGCGAAAAAATCCTTTTTGATTTTCAAGTAATTAATATTATGCTATAGGATGCTAGAATTGAAAAATGTGTCATAGAGGATGTTAAGAATTTTTCGAGGATTGAGGATAGAGATGTGTCATCTTAAATCTATCCTTATCATGCTTTAATTAGTGACCTCTAAAATAAGAACATTGAGCTATTTAAGCCTTCTGTTGCTAAGTATCTTATCAATATCGATCTTGTGTCTTGAAAAAATAAAAACAATATGAAACACAAGAGGGAAATCATTAGCGTCTACAGAGTGACCTAATTTGTAAGGATATATGATCATGTTAGGTTGAGAGTAGTGAGAACCCATGCAGTATGATAGTTTGATGAATCATGACAATTGATAATCTTATGTTATGATTCACCATAAGTCTTGTCAATGTATAAACTATATATACTAGTGTATTCATCATGGGAACTTTATCCCGATGACCAAAATAAACCATCCTTCAATTTAAGAGGTAGTGTACTACAGTCTCTATTGGATTATTTAGATTTATAAACCGATTGTGAACAATTTATCATCTTACAAAGAACCCATAACTTGTATCTTTTGTTCAACTCCTAATGTACTTAAATCATGTACAATGTAAGTAATATGAGCATGTATACTCAAATAACTAATTAATGCATATGAAATAATAAAGGAGACAAAAACATAAATAAATAAATTTATTAATGAATTTCAATATGTTACATCATATCATGTTTTATAATATTTTATCCCAACAAATCCAACCTACATGAACGAAGATTCCAAGAAATAGGTTTATGTAGGTCACTTGTTGACTAAGTAGTGTATTGTTAATTATTTTATGCCTATGGCTGAAATAGTGCACATTCTATAATAGTTGAGGATGATTACATACCTTTTAATGAATAACGTATCTCTTATGGCGGTGCGCTTAATTATAGGACACACTTTATATATTTTGGGACCACCTCCTAGAAGAAATTAGACAAGCTTTTTAAAGCTCTCATGAACCTTCGGTTCAAGTGCATGACATATTCATGCCGACCCATTTACACAAGTATGAGTAGAAAAAACATTGTGGGTGGTTGTTTCGAGGTCAATAATAAAAACATTTGGTTCATAGAAATTTAATTTTTATCAGTGTTCTAACATTTACAACTCCTATCATAAGCTAATTCATAGCTTTAAGGCATCAATTTTGATGCATTGAATCTTGACATTGCTCCAAATGTCCTACTCCTTTTATATCTTTCAATTCTTGCAATCTAAAGATTGTAAGAAGATTGCATGAATTTATTGTACCATATAGGAAATGTATGGGGGCCTGAAACCTTAGTCATAGAATCCTTGTTCAAAATTTTCATTGTTTTCTTTCCATTGACACAGAGGTTTCAAAAGCAGCTTACATTTGTTGAATCGAATGCAACCCCATTAAGATGAAGTTTTAGGTTCACATTCCTATTGTTGGCCATGTCTTCTGGGCCCAAGGCTGGCCTCATCTGGTTGGATTTTGCACCTCCCTACTTTGGCATTTTCCCACCCTACATAAACTCTTGTTTACATGAAATTATGCTGTTACTTGGTGTTATATTCCTCAGCGATGATTTTGATACATATAAAACCAAATAGATTTAATCGATTTTATATATCAAGAATCAAATTAATTGAATCTTAAGAGGAAACTAATCAATTTGGTTCGGTTTAATAATAATAATAACAGTTTTAAGTTATCTTATATACTATCGATATATCCAATGTCACTCATAAGAATTAGCACAATCTTAGGAAAAAAAATGAGTAGGTATGATTTGGAATCCCATCAAATATGAAAAATTTGCGCTAAATTAATAATGTAAACGATGGATGAGTAAGCATGAGAGTTTATGCGTATCACTTTCGGTTTGATTTAACCGGTTTTTTGTTCTCTCTACTTTTCATCACCAATGTGTTTAGGCAAAATTGGCAGCTTACTGTTGATATCTCAAAAGGAATGAGAAAAAAACTATCATTTCTTCTCAATTGTATGAGCGTTACATTCTCTTTTCACTTACCAAAGTGGGGGAGAAAGGAAAAAGAAAAAAATCCTGTTTCAAGCTCTGTCTGACTGAACTTAATCCTCTAAGGGGACCTTCAATGCATATATCCTTAATTTAGATCAATCAAGAAAATTAACCATTTTGTGCTTCCATCTAGGATCCATTGGGAGCTACAACTTCTTCATTTTGGCCATGGGGGTTGTTCTTTATGGGCATGAAATACCACTCATAAATGACTAATCCGCAAAGAATGAAGATGACAAGTGCTAGGAAAATCCATGGCACTGCACTAAGCCCATTTGGTAGAAGCGCCTCAAAGAGCATGGTCAGTGATATAAGGGCGCACAAGAAGGCAATGAGGTGAAACCCTATAGCAAAGGTGGGCGACACATGCCCAACGACGATTCCAGTTATTGAGACGTAGAAATTCAACGTTGTGATCAAGAAGAATGTTTGGGAGTTAGGAAAGAAGCCGGGAACGATGTATTCGCGCTCGTTAGCCCAGGATGCACCAAATAGGGTGATGGCAATGGTGAATGGCACCATGACCAGAAGTTGTCCCCATGTTTCAAAAATGATCATCTTCCCAGAGTCTGCAGGCTTTTTTCTTGTATCCATGGATTCAATTTCTAGAGCTCTGTTGTAAGTCCCCCTGTCAGGGCTGTCGCTGTTGAAGCTCTCATCAGCTGAAATGGATGAACTATCAATGCTCCCATCAGCTGAAATGGATGAATTATAGATGTTCTGAAAAGAAAAAACCTTAATTAGTCCATCTCATGTATGTGGCAACTAAGAAAAAACAAGCTTCCATACCTTTTTTTCCTTACATATCTAGAAGACAAAGAATTGAAGGAGAAAAAAGAACAAAAATTTGCCAATTTTATATGCAGATGTGGTTGATTGTTATCAGATTCCTGAAAACTTGGCAGGTTTTCTAGAGATGTCATGATGGGACTATCACAGAATAGAGATCATATCTCTGTGGAGGAGATGCTGTTTCAGTGGCTTACTCTTTTGATATACTAAAGAACACCATAAAAAAAGATGGAAAGCTCCAAATAGAGCTGGATGAACAGTTCTAAGGTCAAAATGAAAACAAAACAAAACAAAACAAAGCAATATCTAAGCTAGAAGAAGCCCAAGGTCACTGGGCTTGAGAGGGGGAGAGACTAAAAACAAACATCAAAAACAAGACTCCTCTCCTTCAACTATTGACAGCTAGTGTCATATATGACACTGAAGTTGGACATGGTCTCCATATGTATATTATACCTTGTCCATGGTAGCTGAGAGAGAGACACAGACAGGGAAGGAAGGAAGAAGAGGGAAAACACATACCTTGGCCATATATATACCATAGTTTTGACGCCTTGTTTCTTTGGAAGAATCGTCGATGTCAGATATGTTCTGCCGTGGGAATCCCAACTACATTTCCTAAACCAAGTGCTGGACATACCAATGGAAATTAAACTATGCATTTACCTTAGGGAATTCAACCATAGGCTTTGGACTCATCGAGATGGTTTTCCAAGAACGTCATCAGTGATAGACACAGAGACTAAAAAAAGTTTTCACATTGAAGGAGCTAGAAAAGAAAGTCCTCACCAGGTGGCCGTCTCATGGAATATTGATGTCACCATTATTAACAGGCAATTTCACCCTGAGAAAGAATGTAACTGTTCTGGAAAAAAGGTACAAGGTATTGATTTTTTGCCACATTCAGCCAAGTATCAATTAACAAGATGGAAAGGGTTACTTACCAGATGGTACTAGAGATGGTTGGATATGAGGTTTAGTCCTAGTCTCGAATCCTCCTAGGAACGCCCCTTTTGGGACAAATAAACAATTGATAGATTTGAGAGGCTACAGTGGTAGCCTTCGGAAGTGCTAAGCACCAGCCATGATGGGTCCCTGAAGTATTCCTCCCTAGACTCAACTAAAAATAATTTTTTGTTTTTTAAAACAAAAAACAAAAAAGAATGTTTGGTCAGAAAATAAAAAAACAGTTTTTATTATTAAAAATAGAAAATATAATGTTTTTGAAGAATATTTATTATTTGTTTTCATATGTTTTCTCTTTTGTTTTAAAAAATAATTATTCATGGTTAAAAATAAAATATTACATATAAAAATTATTTTTTAAATATGTTTAAAAACATAAAAAATAGTTTAAGAATATTTTACGTTTTTAAACAGACTTTTATTTTATAAAACATCATAAAACTGTTTTCAAAAAACGTTTTCGAAGTACTTCCCAAACAGAACTTAAGCATCACCTCCAACCTCTCAATATTTTCTTCATTATTCCAACACAATTTTTAGAATAATGGGCCATTGTCAAAGTTAGGAGAAAATTTTGCTGCATAAATAAAAGAAAGCTACATATATCCTAACAATCAGACATTGTACCCAACTCCCTCTCATTTTTCCCACATTCATAAAGGAGCTGTGAAGACTCTCACCCTCTTTCCGGGTCCTTTCCTGGAAAATTCTCAGAAGAAATTGAGATCACATGACAATCATGCATTTTTGGAGCCTTCCAACATCTTGTCATTCATACCATCAAATATGTTAAACCATCACTTAGAAATTATGATTGAAAATGATGAGTATTGGCTGTCTACCAAATCACATTTTTCAGTTGCTTCTTTGAATTCATATGATCAATATATTTGAGTTAAGGATGGAATTAAAATTTATAAATGAAAGAAACGTTTTCTCATAGGTGTCATCATCATCAGAGCCAAAATCTAGCTGCAAAAAATCATGTTTAGGGGAACTATTTGTTTGGAACTGTTTTTGAAACTTAAAAACAAATTTGAGAAGTTTTTTATAGAATTATTATTATTATTATTATCTTTTGGAGAGTGTAGGCTTTTTTTTAAAAAAAACACGAAAAATTAGGTTGATAAAATATTAAAGAATTATTTGATAATTGTTTTCAAAAATAAATTTGAAAAAATAGTCTTAAAGAACAATTTTTGAAACTGTTCTTTAATTTTTGTATAACAAAAGTTTATTTAAAAATTTAAATATTTAAAATAGTTTTTAATATGTTTTAAAAATAATTTTTATGTCTAGTATTTTATTTTTAATCATATAGTTTATATGATTATTTTTTAAAATAATTTTTAGAAAACAAGTGGAAAAAAAACTAAAAAAATTAGAAAATAGTTTTTGATTGTCAAACATGTTTTCCTATTTTTTATTTTAAAAAATAAAAAATTATTCTAAAAAATATTTACCAAACAGAACCCAAGTTTCTATTATGTTATTTAATTTATCTGTAAAGTATCAAGATAACTAGTTCTTTTTTACCTTCACCGTTTCATGATGAGGAAAGTCAAAACGCCGTCGTTGCATTTCTCCGTTTCTCCAGCGGAAGGGTAAAACGACGTCGGTTAATCGAGGGTATTCCGTTATTAGAGCGGGGAGGCAAAAGACAAGGGAGGTGGAATGTCATCGAAGAGGACAATGGCGGGCGTTTCGGACGCTCAATTCCCTCAGGAACCCTCCGTCGTATACGAAGATGTAGAAACCCTACGCTCCATCCCCATCTTTTCCAACTACGACCACTTCTACTCTTACGATTCCGACGGAGATTGCTTCTACGGCCAAGATCAGGTCAACATGGTTACCAATTTGTTTGAAAATCGATCTGAGGACTTCCGAAATGCGGATGATGATGGAGATTCGGGTTTGGATCCGTTTTCGGATGATTTGGATCTTAGGATTCTGGGAGTGGGAGGTGAGGTTGAGCAAAATCATGGGGACGAGTTTGGGTTAGGGTTAGGGACTGGGTTTGAATCTGATAAGATGGCTTGGGCATCCGAATCGGGTGAATCTTCGAGTGTGCATGGCGAGAATGCGTCTGCGGCGGCGTATGGGCTTCGTGTTGTTGGAATTGGATCCGATTCGGATTCGGATTCGGAGGATGATGGGGTTGAATTTAGTTCTGAAGTAAATGATGATTATGGGTTGGATCGGGTTGAGGATGTGGATCCTCGGCTTTATTGGGATTGTCTGCCATTGGAGGATACTAGGACCAATAATGAAGATTTTGAATGGGAACAGGTGGATGAGAGAGCAAGCTTGAGCTTGGCGGTTAATGGGGTTGACGAATTATCGCTTTCCTCTGAAATTTCATCAGAGGAAGAAGAAGAAGAAGCTGGTGATGGCAGGGACGAAGCGGCTCGGAGTCTTGATTGGGAAGTTCTATTGGCGATGAACAATTTGGAGAGGACATTGAATTTAGAACATGACTTGGATATCGATTCATTCTTTACCGATCAAGATGATTATGTTAATGCCACAGAATATGTAACCCTTTTTGGGCTATTCACAGAAGATGATGCTGGTTTAAAGGGTAGTCCTCCTGCCGCCAAGTCAGTTGTGCAGAATCTTCCGGTGGTTGAATTAACGCAACAATATTTGGAGAAGAACAATGTGGTTTGTGCAGTTTGTAAGGATGAGATTTTATTGGAGGAAAAGGTGAAAAGACTTCCTTGCTCTCATCATTACCATGGAGATTGCATAGTACCGTGGCTGAGCATTCGCAATACTTGCCCAGTTTGTCGGTATGAGTTGCCCACAGATGATCCTGAGTATGAGCACATGAAGAGCCAAAGAACTGGCCGTGGCCTGTAGTTGGATTCACAGGTCAGATACAATTTTGAGCTGTTTCACTAATACTGTTTTTTCTCAATGTAAGTAAGGTTTTGGATGAAGTTCTTCTCTGTTTGATGATGATAATGAAGCTGTATGTTTTTTATAAGATCAAAAATGTTATCTTTATGTTTTGGATACAATCTTATGTTAGCTCACTCATCAAACTTCCTAGGCTGAGTTGTTGGCTCTGTGATGTCAGCTCCTGTTTTATGATGGCTGGAATATATTATTTTGATAATATCTTTAATATAGTTAAATATGAGAAGAGGGAAATAGGTATGACAATTTTACATGTAAAGGTGCTTAGTGTTGGCTAAATGAATGTGCATCCCTGTTGGGACTTGAACTTAAAAATAGAACCCTGGATAACAACCCGGTACAATTTCTACCCAACTCCTAGAAGAGAATTTCCTGAACTTTTCTTAATTCCTATCAAAATCAGTAGGCTCTTTGGACTTCACATTCAACTTGGGTGTTTTCTGATGAGCTATGATTACATTTTTTTCGATTGAAAGGCACTGTGAGAAGGGACATGGTAGCCAAAGTTGTGCCATAGGAGTATCTTATAGGTTAATTTTACACTATTGGTTTTTTCATAGGCGAAACAGTTTGTGCTATTCTTGAGAGGTATAACTGTTTTATTGTTCCTACTCGAGAGGTTCTCTCTCTTCATTTGATCAGCTTTTATTTTATTTTTTTGCTGGAAGGATAACTTGTTTTTCGTTTGTACTTAAAAATTCATATTAATGAATTAGTTTATTTCAGATAAAAAAAGGGTTATAGTGAGTATCTTTCATTTAAATATATTTTCAAATAGCTTCTGCAAGTGTTCCTAGCCAAATTTTATGTTGGATCACCTTTTTTTTTATTATTTTTTTTTTATCTCTTTTTCTTTTTTGGGGTGTAATTACTTCTTTCACTTGTAAAACAATGCTTTGTTTTACCAATTTCCTTCATGTTCCTTTTTGTAATGGTGTGAGATTAGAAAAAAGTCAAAGGGATTTTCAAAGTTTAAAAGGAGGGGTCTAGGCATTAAGGAATATGTTCCTTTTTGTAATTCCCAAGTTGATGGCTGGTGAGACTAGAAAAAATTCAAAGGGATTTGCAAAGGTGAAAAGGAGGGGCAATAAGGCTTTATTGAGTAAATGGTGTTGAAAATTCACTTTGGAGGGGGATATGCTTTAGAGAAAGGTCATAGTGGGAAGGTTTGGAGAAGAGCCAAGTGGTTGGTACTCTTGGATAAGGAGAGAAGGCTATGGTGTTGGCTTGTGCAAGTTGATAAGAAAAAGGTGGCAAATTTTTAAAGCTAACATGGGATTTGAGGTGGGCCATGGGAGAAGAATAAAATTTTGGCATGATGTATGGTGCGGTGATGTTCCCTTCAAGGACTCTTTTCCATCTCTATTTCTCCTTTACAACTTCTAAGGAAGCTTGGATGGATGAGGTTTGGGGGGTAGAAGGTGAGATGGTCATGTGGAACCCGTGCTTCTCAAGACATTTTCAAGATTGGGAGATGGGTAATGTTTAGGAGTTTCTTTGGAAGCTTTATTCATTACGAAGAAGTGGGAAAGGGGGATAAGATGGTTAGGAAGGCTAGCAAAAGTGTGGAATTCTTGGTGAAGTCTTTCTACTCTGCCTTGGAATTGGATGCTGTAGTGTCATTCCCCTTAAAGATAGCGTGGGACTCTTGGGCTCCTACCAAAGTGGTTATTTATTGTTTTGTTTTGTTTTTTTGTTTTTATTTTTATTTTTGTGTCTGTGGAAAGTGGGTTGGGTAAAGATTCTTACAATGGACTAACTTAAAAGAAGAGGGTGGTTTTTGGCAGGTTATTTTTGTATGTGTAAAGATGCGGAAGAATCAATAAACCATCTTCTTTTCCATTATGGGAAGATAGAGGGCTATGACACTTTCTTTTCTCTTTATTTGACATTTCATGAGTTCTCCCACATTCATTGAAGGACTTGTTAATAGGTTGGAATGGGAGTGTTGTGGGCAAGAAGAGAAGAAAGCCATGGAGAATAGATCCTCTTTGCCTTTTTGATTGGCACTTTTAATACATCTCTATTCTTATTTTGCCTATCAGAACAATAAAGAACAATGCTTTGTTTTGAAGTCATGCCATATTCCTATTGCTTTATTTGTGGCCTTTAGACCTGGAAAGTTCTAGGTTTAATTCCATGTAATAGGAAATTTATTTATTTATTTTTAATTTTTGAAAAAAAATTGCATATGAAAAGAAAATAAATTCCTATTGCTTTATTAGCATATCTTAATACATTTTCTTATCTAGTGTGTCTTCATTTATGTAAATTTTTTTTACTCAAATGGTATATTTCATTAGATAATGATATCGTATTTGTTTTTCATTTCTGTTTTATAGAATCTGTCAATTTTTAATTCAATAACATGGTTGAATGCTGAATACTCCTGCAGAGTTGATCTAGGATCTTGATTCTTACAATCCCAATCCCTTTTTATGTGGATGGGAACATGGCAATGTTCTTATATGACACTATGGATTTGTGCCTTGTGTTCTTGTAGTTGCATACCATTGATGCTAGAGAACTTGACTTTGACTACCCCAACAACCTCAAGCTTTCTATTTTTCTAATGACTGTCATTTTGTCTAAAAATGTCATGTTGTTTACTTTCACATTGGAGGGGGTTTCCTTTAATTTATTCTTTCTTTTACTTTGGTAAGCTAAAAAAAAAAAAAGATTTTAATGAATGGTTTTTGGGGAAAAAAATGGAAAAGGACAAAAAAGTAAAAAAATAAAAATCATATATTGCTTTTGTGGTTTGTCTATACAAGCTCTGGAAATATGATGTTGGCCACTGCCTTTAACATTTTTCATGTAACACTTACAAATGCCTTGGCTTTTGTTGATTTTCATGAAAATAACTTCCCTATGCTAGACTTCAATTTAATGTATTTTCAGAGGATTCAAAGGATCATGGGGCTTTCAGTAAGAGGTTTAAAACTCAAAATTCTCCTAGTTTATAGTTCTCCTATTTAAGGGAATTTATGCTTAAATGTTGTTCATTATTGTCTTTTGGTTGAATTCCTTCCCACTTGTTCACAAATATTTTTGTCCAAAAGGTAGTAAAGAAGTCCAAAAGGTGCTTGAATTTTTAGACTGTTTTCTAACAGATTTAATGGATTTTATTTTTATTTTTTGGAAAAATCAAAAGTATCGGTTCAATGTGTTATTGGAGGAACAGCTGAAAAGGTTTGGAGAGAGTAGCAAATGCTCAAACCTCAAATTCTCTAGGAAGTTTGGGACTGTGGGTATGGCTAGTAGTCATTGCCAGTTGTATTGTCATGACAGGGTTGGTTCAAGCACTATTTTTTTTTGTTTCTCTGTTTTTGGTTTTGTGGTGTGTATGTGGGTGTACTAGTAGTGATGGCATAAATTATCTATGTGCATAATATTTGTATAATTTCTCTGAAGAGTAACAGGGGATGAGATGGGAGTTGTGGAAGAGCTTTAGATAGAATGGAGTTTTTGGAGTTGAAGGATGTTTTAGGGAGACGTGCTTTTTTGTGAGGTTTCTTTCTTTTTTTTTTTTTTTTTTTTTAAATGGGTAAAAAGCAATATATTAAAACAAGACACTCTAGAAAAGCACCCCAAAGTACATAAGAAGTATGCAAAGGATGCTTAAGGGTGCCTCAAAAAAAGAAAAAAGGGGACAACGACAAAAAAATAGCACCCACTCAAACAAAGTCCAACCAATCCACAAAATCAACAATGGAAGAAGGTCTGGAAACTAAATACACCTTAGCCCAAGCCCAAAGGTTACAACAGAAAGAAAGTTTAAGCCCTTGGACCGGATGCCCCTCATTTTCAAAAGCCACACTGCTTCTTTCCTTCCAAACTATCCAGAAAAGGCACAGGGGAGCACCTCTCCACACATTTTTCCTCTTCTTACCCACAAAAGAACCATGCCATCCTAATCATGTCTCTTTAACTAAGAAAGAAAGCACCCACAACACCCTAAAAAGAGAAAACAACAAGTGCTAGAGAATCCTTGTCATATTGCAATGCAATAAAATGCAGTCAAGTGACTCTTTCTTTGAAAGACATAGGTGACATTTGTTGGACAAAGTCCACCCTCTCCTCTGAATCCAATCCAAGGTTAAGACCTTATTCCAAGATGCCCTCCCAAGCAAAGAAACTCACTTTCGACGACACCTATGAGTTCCAAATTACATTTGCAGGGAAATCGCCTTGCATTTTCGGTTCTAAAGCCTTATATAGAGATTTGACAATAAATTTATCATCTTTTGACTTTGTCCAAACCACCTGATCATACACATTCCTACACACCATCCTTCCTTGCAATCTCTGAAAAAACGCTCCAAACAACAACCTCCCAATCATTGAGTTGCCTAGAGAATCAGGGAGCCCATACTTTCCCTTCTAAATGGTTCTAAACATCCTCCATAAGCATCCTTGGATGATGTTATAACAAATAAGGAGGGAAATCCTTCCAAAATCTCACGCTCCTCCCATTCCCCATATAATAGGCCATATTGTTGCCCAAGATATCTCATTCTTTCTTGATGGCTTTCCACAAACCTAGCCTATACTTTCCTCTTACTTCACAAGAGCGCAACCCTCCCTCTTCTTCCCCATACTTATCACAAATGACTTGCTTCCAAAAGTTCCCCCTCTCCACTACAACACGTCAACTCTATTTGCATTGGAGGGCCTTATTGAGTAATGACAAATTCTTTACTCCCAAACCCCCCTTTCCTTTATGTGAGCGGGCAATAAACTACCTTACTAAGTGAGGTCACTTGATTTGGGTGACGATCTTTGGGAGATAGATAAGGAAGTTGTTCGTTTAGGCGAGATGAAAGCCTTAGGTAATGGCCTTATGAAATCGGCTCAATGTTGTTTTTAGTTTCAATTATGAGTGATACTATAAAGTGTATTTTTCTTATATAATGTTTTTATGAAGTGTTTTACTACTGAACTTCAATACGAGTAAAATAAGGATGTTGCCATTCATGCACTAGTTGGAAGGACCTTCCCACCCCTTTGAGTTGTGAATGAAACATTAAACATCATGAATCAGGGAGCAGGAATGAATGAGCTCTCCTATAGAGTTCTAAAGTACAAGGAAAAAAAGGGAACTCATGAATATGCAAGGGTGAGAGTCTATCCATTAAAAAGATGGAGCATGAAAATATATGTAGACAAAAAATGTCATCAACATTGAAAAACTTTTGATAATAATAACCTCCTTTTTTTAGTGTGCGTTTGATAGAAACTCAAAGTACATTTAGTAGAAGTGTTTTTTGGAGAATCACTTATCAAGTGTTTCTCCACAATAGAAGTGATTTTTCAACTTTTTAAAAGTATTTTGTAAATATTGTCAAACGTTTATTTTTTTATTTTTTTGTTTATCAAAAATGCTTTTTATACTAAAAGTGTTCTCTAAAAATAATGCCACATGGACTCTTAGTTTTGGAGAGGTGGGTTGGGTGATGAAGTGTGATATTTTAAAAGTAATGAAGAGAAAAAACATAGTTGTGGCTAGACTGGATCTTGAGATCAAGGTTCAAAATATCTGCCAAGTTTATGCACCTCGGCCCTTTTGGCGCCAAGTTCGATACTAGATATCATCTTAAACATAGATTCAGCTAGGAATTGGTTAAACTTGGTTGACTCAGTTGAGATTTCGAGTTAACATGGTAGAATTGTCCGAGTTGACGCATTTCAATCATCTGAGTTACTAAAATATTCCCGAGTTAAACCCATAACTGAGAAATCTTTGAAAAATCAAAGGTTCTCTTAAAAAAGATAAGCTTTTTAAGAATTGTACCCATGAAGAAGAAGAAGAAAGAAGACATTAATCCCTCACAATGATCACATATGGACTACAATGTCTTCTCATTGGTGGTTCTACTGTGGCAAATGGTGAGAAACTTCAGATTCTTTCATCGATCTCTAATGCTATGCCTTGGTTTGCCTCTTTACTTCATCTTCATTACTTTGAGTTTGTGCTTGTGGGTATGTGCTCCATAGGAATTCTTTGCCTTTGCCCAAGGTCATCTGTCCTCACTCTCTACGTTGTGTGGGAAATTTGAAGAAAATGGGTAATATCTTATTTTATATAAAAATAATTTATAATTTTAATTGGTTATATGTAGCAAAAATTGTATTTATAAGATAATGGTTTATTATTTTATATTCTAAAATGTGATATGAATTATATCAATTTACCTTGTAGGTTGATGATGTTTAGAATTGGGAACTTGAAAATAATTTTGTATTTTTTCTTTATCAATTTGAAGACAATTGCATTAATTTATATGACAATTTTGTTTTATTAGTTTTTAAAATTTATTTAATTGTATTTATTTTTTAAAATAATTTTCATAATATTTTTATAATTTTTTTGAACCTTCTAACTAATATAATTTTGCGTATCACCTGATACTAAGCCGAGATTAATGTGTCTTAGGACCCATTGAGTCATTGATTGATACTGACTTTGAACCATACTTTGAGATTCGTATTGAGCGAAAGTGGAGCTTTCGAATGCTACAATTGCTTATTTGAGATATTTGTTTTTCTTTGTTTCTTCTTCTTTTTTTAAACAACTTCAAAGTTAAAACTTGTCTCTCTGGGCTCATTCTTGAACTTCTCTTATTGGGTTCAAGAGTTCAAAACTATATGGGATCTGCTGGTGTTCAACCTTAGGTTTGGCATTGAGCCTGTTTATAGGACATGTATATATATATATATATATATATTAATTTTTTAAGTTTAGATAACTTATACGAGGTGACGGGCATGGGCAGGAGATTGATGCTGGCTAGAGAAAAGTGTTTTTTCATTCACAGTAGCTTTTCCCGGAATACGGGTACAGCTGCTGCTTCTGTTGTGTCTGGGCAACTTGCCCGGATACCTGGGCCATTCTCAGGCGCTGACACTGAGCCAGTTGCAGCTTAAACCACAGTAATGATGGTAGAACCCTTTTGGCATGGGATTTCACCAACACCTCTGAGAGGTAGTACTAACCTGGTAAACCCAAGAAATTCTTCTAGCTCACATGCCACATGTGGCAGCCCCCTTAATCTCCATCTTCCACTGCTAGAATCCACAAGCCATGGGTATTGATATTGATGGATTTGGGAGGTAGTTCAGTAGAGATTTCACCCAGTTTCTCTAATACTGATGATAGCCTTCAGTGACGGTAAAGCCCTTTCGATCGATGATGTGAACCAGTTATTGGTTGCACCCACCAATTAGAAATGGACAAATATTTATTAGCACTATCATGCCTGGTTTGATCCTATGAAATGTTGCTTGGTTTGATGCGACTAGATGTTATTAGGCTATCTATATTAATTTTATGACTATTTGGAGCTGCCAATAACTGAATTCGGTAATCTTGTACAAGTCTAGAAACTGAATCACAACTCACAAGGTCACCGGTCGGGCTGGCTCAAACCCAGCATCCTCATAATACTTCCGAGTGTGGAATTACATAGGAGACCTTCAGTCAGTTTACACACTAATGAATTCTAGCTATGTAAGCACAAGATAGCAAAGGGGAACCCCACCCTGGCCCAGTTCTGTTCTCTGTTATCTGTTTCTTGTTTCCCCAACTGTTTTACTTCATTGGACGCTGAGAATTTGCGCATAAGGAGAGCATTTTAGGATCATGTGGACCATGGAAAGCGAGGGGGAAAAAGGGTTACAGAATGTAACAGGAAAAGGAGAGAAATTTAGGAGGGGAAATCCAAACTCTTTTATTTGGTCTCCTGTGGAAAGAATGAAAGCCTTAAGCTACAGAAGCAAATGGAATTTTACTAATTCTTTATGGGAAAATCTGCCCTGGCTTTTCTTATATATTAGCCTAATTACCTTACCAAGAGAAGTTTGTCCCTGTATCACGCGGAGTCCTCTTTATGAGGTGTAATTCACATATAAAAACCTTAAAAAAATAATGGTCATTATCTTAATCAGGGGATTGGTAGGATGTGAGGTGGGGTTATAGTAATTTAATCTACACCACCCCCTCTCTTCATTTGCTGGTTTTAAGTTAGGCCTATGAATTTGAAGGGGAAGGGGGTGGGGGTGGGGTGGGGAAGGAGGTTACATCACGAACAAAACAAAGGAATGAAAAGGAAAATACAAAGAAACAAAGTAGTCATTTTCAATGCTGAAATTGAAGCCTCCCCCCTACGGTTGGCTATCATGGTGCCCACAGAGACAATTAAACAGAGCACTCATTTACCCTAGAAATTTTGTTATGGCTGTGGCCCTTGCAAGTGGTTTTTGGCTCCACATATCTACAGGGTTTGGTTCAGGGGATATCTTTCCTTTGGACTGTGGGGACTCAGGATTATTTCTTCCAATCATTCCTAGATTGAAATTCCATAATTGTGATACCCTTTGTTTTGTTCTTTGGGCACCCTTGCCCTTCACCCTCCCCAACTCTCCCTCTAATCAGCTCCTTGTAAGATGGTGAGGCACGTCTGAGTTGTTTTACCCACATGATATAAGTTGGTTCAACTGTTTCTTAAACAGTGTGCAAAGGCAGAAAATGAAGAAAAGAAGACTTGGTATAAAGCCTACCCAAATGATGCCTAGAGGAGACCAATTAATCATACCATTCCAACCATCAAGGTGAGTGGACACAATTGGGGAGGAACTTATCCAAGAAACACCGAAAGTTAGCCGATTGTAGAAAAATGAGCTCATTTTCATTCAGGATACGCTCATCATAGGATGATTTTATTCGCAGCCTGACAAGAAATTATGGTCAAGGAACCTTGGATTGTAATCAATTTGGTGACTTTGCATGATGGCAAAGGCATGGATAAAGAGGAAGCACATATAAACATTACAACATAGACAAGCAACAAGTGGTAGAACCATGTCTAGAGTAGAGGGCGCATATCCCCCTCCATCACAAAATTGCTGAACCTGGATGTGTTTTGGGTCATGAAACATGCCAAATCGTGGTAATTACTACCAGATCATTTCTGTAAAATTTTTGGCCAAAACTTTCGTCACCCAAATGATGGGAAATCTACCCCATTTATGCACCCATGCGAGCATCCAATACAGGGTCGTGCTCCACACACAAGTCATCTTCAAGCCATCAACCATCCCCTTAGGCATACATGTGGAGCTCATAACTCGATCAAAACACAACTTGGTCCTTCTCTCTCATTCTATGCTTCCTTCCACTATTGTCAATACACTAATTCCCGTTTAACCAATGACTCCCCTTCTTAGTTGAAGAGGGATCATACCTTTTTATATCTCATTTGTCACCTACACTTTACCAAGATTTACCATTTCACTTATGCAGGGGTTGGTAAAGCATTTGGTAGGGCTCGATAACGACACACAAATCACTACTCAAAAAGAGAAAATTGTACTGGGAGTCTGGGATAACGAATCCTCAATCCCTCAATTCTTATAGTCACACGTTTAGATCCCTGGGCTTGACACATGGCAAAAAATTTTTGAATAATCAAAGATGACTGACATTATGGTAGCAACAACAACCAGAACAATAAAAACAATTACAGTGACAAAGACCAACCTTTTGTTAGTCCCTAAATAAATCAAAAACAATGACCCCATTTGATTAGAATAAGCCAACACCTTCACTATCCACATTGATAGTGGATCAAGACCTTATTACAAGTACGTAAGCACATGTAAACCATTCTCGCAAGTTAGTGTTACTCTACAATTTTAATGCACCACCCACAATTATTTTAACATTTATGTATGCTGCACCAAGGATTATTATAGTTCATAATATGTCAACACAGAGCAAAATGATTTTGCAACTCAGGAATTAGTCTAACAAGTAGATTTTAATGGAATATAAAAGGGAAACAAGAGGGCAGAGATGATGAAGAAGGTGTAAGGTGATGATGGCTTTATCCTTCTTCCTCCAATAATTTGTGATCCCCATGACCTCACTTGAAAATAATGAAGAACATGACTTTTTGTAAGGAATAGATGTATGGAATGTCTATGCTTTGGGTCAAGATCATATGATTATTGTAAGCCCGGGTTATTACATTGTGTCCTACAATGCTTATGTGAATTGTATCACTATTCATTAATCATAAGTTTGTGGAATTCCCTTTTTGAGTGATTATAAAATATTGCTATCTTTAATATTCCTTAAAACTTGTTCATCCTATTTTTATTCAAAATATTTTTAAGAAGGCGTAATCTTATATCATTTTTTAAACATGGATGTAAATGGGGTGTGGCGGGTCGGGTCGGGTACACCATTCCCCATCTTTACCTCATTAGAGATTCGGAATCCAATTCTATGGTTGTTTATCCAAAAAAAAAGGAGTTTTGCTTATAAATTAGTAATAAGAATTTACAAAATTAAACCATTGGTAAGCATCATTTTTGTCAAACACTAGGGATGATGCACCTCCCTGTGGAGGAAAGGAGTAACATCACCCATGTCTAAATAATCTCCATCATGCCCACAAATTTGATCACTATATCAATTCATCAAATCACCCATTCAAGAGGAAGAAAAACAAAAACAAAAGGAAAAAAAAAATTGAGGCTGGCTTAGTGGGGTGCACAGATGGTACAATGGAGGGTACCCCATGATGAGTTGGGGAACCTGAGAAAAGTGCCCTAAATGAAACCAGAGTGAGCCCCTGCTTTTCCCTGAACTGACAGCTTACTCAATAGGGTTGCAGCCTGGTGCACCCTGCACCCACGCGCGCTTCTTAGCGGGCCCCCCACTTTCGATTCTATGCGCCCCCAGATTTTTATTTTGTATTGTTTATTCAGGTTAAATCAAGTTCCCATCTGTGGGTGTCCTTGCCCGTCCTTTTAGGGCACTGTCCCTTACTTTCTCCCCATATTGCCCTTCAATTATTTTGGATTGTAGCCGCTCAGTGCCTAGTAACCTAGGTCATTATCGGCATCAACATAGAGATACGTGAATTATTGGCAGAGACGGATAAGATATGTAGGGGTGAGCGAGCATTTTACCTTGGCTTGATCACTCATCAAATGAAAACAATCAAACCTATTAAGCCTTAGTAAAAATTTGTGGGCGAGGTAGGGCTATTAAAGTCAAATCAAAACATTCAAAGCGTCCAAATTTAGCAATTTGCAGGAGTAGAGCCGAAAGCAAAAGGAAAAATATTATGTAGAGTGATGAGGTGGCACGTTGAAGAAATGACTTCCCTATGGTAAATTATTTTCCATGGGGTAAATGAAGTAGTTTCAATTATACACGTCATCATCCTTTATGCCACGTTTGAGGTACATTGGGTAATTCCTTCTTTATTTTGGGTTTCTCCAATACTCTCAAGACACCCAACAGAAGAAGAAAGAAGAAACGTTGGTTTGCAAACTATCTAACAATTTTTTTCTTTCTTTTTTTTTTTTGAAAATTTGAAGTGAAAACAAATATGAGATGGGCATGTGAAGGCACTCAATCAAAGAATTTGCAGATAACAAGTGACAACAAATTGTAAAGCAAATTGGTCATTTGACTAAATAGTTCATTTGACCAAACAAATGCTGCTTGTAGGGCACAGGAATGGAGAGGAGAAAGTGACTTTATTACAAAGTTGCTTCTTTTTCTAAGCTAGAAAGGGTGCTGATTAAAAGAAGCAAAAGAAGAACACAATGTCAATTTTTTAATATTATTTTTTTTGTTTGATTTATTTTTAAAAGGTATTTAATATTTTCACATTCTTGAAGATGGGGATGAAATTAAGGCACCCAAACCCAAACTGGTTTGTTTTCCATCTTTCATGAAGGAAAATTAAAAAAAAAAAAAATGAAGGAAAAATAAGATGAGAAGAAGAGGGAATCTTTGGGTTGTCCCATAATAAGAGATAATACCACCAATTGCATGAGGGACAGGGTAGGCTTTGGCACGATGGCTATGACAAGGAAGGGAAAGCACCCACTGAAGAGTCCCTCTTCATGCAACAAAGTGAGAGTAGTGAGCAAACATTTGTGATATAGGCTGTCCATCCTCTAGTTTTAGTGGCTGAAGAATCCTCTTTTGCTTTTTGGGTTTGAATGAAATAGTGGTATTCCATGTTCAAAACTTTCATCTACATTTTCTGGATTTGAATCAATCCAATTCAGGATAAGTTTGAAACTTTTTTCCATGTTTTTTTTTTAACAATGCCCTGCTATTTGGGCTGTCCAATTCTTCTTTGGGGTGATTGCCCATAACCCATTAAGGGTATTGCGTATTTCAATGGGATTTCACTGCCAATATGTTTGCATGGAGAATTCAGAGGTAGGGAACTGATAAGATGAATGCAGAGAGGCCGATATTTATGAAAGAAAAGCTTACACAATTCAGACAAGGAGTTCATCTTGAAGAACAGGGAGGATTAATGTTCATCTTGTTGTAAGATGTCTGATTGGCAGGGATTCGGAAATATAGTCGTAAACGTATATGTACACTACAAAGTACAGCCGAGAAAAAGAGCAACTTTACACTCTTAATCGTCACCAACAAAGAAAAAGTGAAAAGTTGAAATGGAGCAAGGGAAGAACAAGGAGAAGACAGGACAAGACGGAGGAGTCCGAACCTGTCTAATGATATTTTTGACTATGCAGTCCACTCAAGCAGACCGCCCCAATTAGCCTGATGAAGTAGGGGGAGAGAGATAGAGAGAGGGAGAGGAGCCTTGCTTCCATAGGATTCTGGTTCTGGATCCATTAGAAACCTTTTTATTATAGTGGAAGACTGCATTTCAAAGTACATCCACTCCACCTTCCTCCCAATCCCCACCACCATACATCAACAATTTTCCACTCACTCACACACTTTGCTTGGTTTTGTGGCTATGACCAAAGCTCATCTTCATGTTTCTCAATAGGGCTGCCAAAATTTGACCCCGGCACACCATCATGCACCAAACAACACCACTCGGGTTAGCCATTTTGATCCCAGAAACGAAAGGATAGCTACTCAAATTCAACCTGACTATGTGTAAGCATGCATTTGGATTATGGAATTCATCGAAACATTATCCTTTTTTTAAGATCCCAAAGGCCCCTTTGGCCATGCAATTATCAAATAATAATGCTTTTAATCCCATTTATCCTGTCAGGGTTCATGTCTTTAGTTAAAGCATTAAACTTTAAATCCTCTTCTTTTCTCCACTCACAGAGCCACCAACTTGCACTTTCATCTTCTTTCTAAGCTCAGCATTTGTGCTGCTGAAACAAGATATAGACTATTGGCTTAAAGATTAGTGGCTGTGACAAGCAATTGGCCTTTTCTGATTAATATATACAACAGTGACACAGAGCCACTGCTTCCAATTTGGCCAACCTCTTTCTGCAGCATCAATTGAGTTGTTCACTAATAGGATGATAGAATATTATCGGTTTGTTCAATGAAGATGGATCAGTTCTTGTGTTGGATTTTAAGGTATATCAAATGATTATATCCATTTCAAGAGTAGCAATAATTCAGAGGATTTCATCAAATATTTCAGCAGATTTTCACTGTACTCCTTTTGATGACTGCCCCATTTTGCTAAATGGACAATAGACTTTTGTCTGGTAATGCCATACAAAACCAAATGGAAGTTCATCTCCACATGACATTGAAGAAAATGGCGACATGGCCTGGCAAAGGGATCACATCATACACCCAGTGCACTTTTTCCTGGTGCAGGGACTAGTAATTCTCTTCTTCTGCATAATCTTCAGTGAAAAGACGAAGACACCCCTTGGCGATCCCCACGTGGCATGTGGCAATTGCTACCTAATTTCACTAGAAGAGGAGTTTCTGGTAGATAACAATGTTTAAAACAATGAGGATCCGATCAAACAGTGTGTATTTATATTGTTTAGGCTCCAATTTAAGTGGTTGTTGAGTCATCAACTCTTTTGTATTATATTTTTCCAATTATAGAAAAGGGCTTTCCTCTTCCTCCCTGTTCCTTTACGTCACCAGCCAGTGTTGGCTCAGAGAGTGTTTTATTTTAGAGTGAAAACATGTTTGGATTGGCTTGCCTTTGGAATAGCACCCCCACTTTTAAGATTGACCTTTCTTCAATCCCCATTTCTCTATTCTGCTTTCTTTTCCCCAAACATTGCTCCATTTTACATAATTATTCTCTCTCTCTCTCTCTCTCTCTCTCTCTCTGATGTAAGGGTGTTTGATCTCAAAATGATTATCCACAGCCCCAGCTCCTTGATCCCTTGTGTACACATGCATAATGAGGATGCATACTGCATGTGCCATGGTGTTTATGCATGATCTTTGATCTCATCCCAATGATCCTCTGCCTACTGTTACTCTAATTTGCTCAAGGAGGGACCACTTCAACCTTTTCCCTTCCTATAAAAGCACCCCCCCACCTCAGGCCTTCCTCCTCTTCTCTAACCTCAGCTTTTTCTCTTCAACCTCCCCTTAAAAAACTGAGCTACTCCCTCTCTCTTACAAGTTTAAGCCATGCAGTCTAGTGAGGTCACAGGGCTCCATTATTTTGTCCCTTCCAACCCAACCCCATACCCTGCACATTTCAGCATGGCAGGGAACAACGCCCCCTCAATTCATTTTAGCGGCTTTTCTTCCAGTCCGCTATCCAATTTTCACGTTGTCTCTCCCCAAGTCCATGAGTTCAATCCTCAAATTTCCTGTTTCAGCAGTAACTCCACTTCTGATGAGGCGGATGAGCAACAGCTGAGTCTCATCAATGAGAGGAAGCAGAGGAGGATGATATCTAATAGAGAGTCTGCACGCAGATCGCGTATGCGCAAGCAGAAGCACCTTGATGAGCTCTGGTCACAGGTGGTTTGGCTCAGGAATGAGAATCACCAGCTCATAGATAAGCTAAACCACGTCTCAGAGTGCCACGACCGGGTCCTTCAAGAGAACGTTCAGCTCAAAGAAGAAGCTTCAGACCTTCGTCAAATGGTCACAGACCTGCAACTCAATAGTCCTTATCCTAATTTGAGAGACCTGGAAGATGAGCCCTCTGAAACACCTTATCTCAGAGATGAATCCTCAAACCCCTCCATCACAAGTTCCATGGAGATGATTCGTTGAGATGGAGAGGCTGCATCACTTTTTCCCCCCTTTTTCATTTTTGGTTCTGTCGGTATAAGAGTCTGCCACTACTCTTTGCCCTGCTTGGGGATATGAGATGTCTAAGTAAACTAGCAATAACATGCTTTTAGCATTTCAATCTTGTCTGAGCTTGATTCTGAGTGTCATATATTAAATAAATCTTCTACATCCAATATGTTTCTTCTTTCCCCTTTCATAAACATTGAACCAGTTCATGGACTAAAGAACCTGTTGGGGATCTCTTCATGATTGGGCCATGTTCTTCTCCTTATCATCCATTCAAACCTGGGCATGGACAATTCACCTGAACAAAAGAAAATACAGAACAAGAATCATAGTGAAACAAAATTGAAACACTACTGCTGGAAAAAGCAAGACCTCACTATATCAGTTGTACTAGATTTAACGATAGGAGTGGCATTGGATGGGGGTGAGAATTGGATATTATAGCAGGGATTGAGGGTGGTGGGGGTGACTGTGTAAGATCATTGTAGAGAACTATACCATAAGTAGAAAAACATTTGAAAAAGATATCCACTAAAAACCCCAAGTACCATTCTCAGCTTTTTACTGAAGCTGCCCTGACTATGTTCAGAGAGATTATCATTTCATTTCCTCGTTATTAGATTGGATCCTGTTGAGCCCTCTGCTTTGGCTATTGCTTCATGCAGGAAATTGCACCTTTCCTTCACAACCATGTGGAAAGATCCACTGAATTTTCATGCATCATTCTTTCTTTTTTTACCCTTTTTTCCCTTTGATTCTAACCCCTCTTTTTGTCATAACATTTCCTCCAAATTTTGATTCTGAACATTTGTTATCCTTGAGAATTGTAATTGGAATCCTAATTTTCAGTCAACTCCCATTCGAAACTTCCAGATAAGATCACTGGAAGACGAGAAAAATATTCCTAGCAATTTAACTATTTGGTTTGTTTAACACTCCTACATGTTTATGAAAAATGGAAAAGTTGAATCTGTATGAAAAAACAGAACATTAATTCCAAAATTTTGGGGTTGGCTAAGAGAATTCTTACCTGCAAGTCCTGGAAAGCTAAAACCCTCCCCGTAAAGGCTCAAGAAAGATGGTAAAAGCCTCATGAAAAACAGCAGTAGAGTGAAGAAAAAGTCCAAGATTCGGTACTGCAAGGACATGAAAAGTAAAAAAGAGTATGGAAAACAAAAACTGCAAGCAAGAAGACTGGGAATCTTGTTGGATCATTTGGTAAAGACATTCGGGCATCACTTCATGAAGTGGCACTGTGGGATGAATCTCACTCAACCAATGTGACAGGTGCAAAGGAGCAGGAAAGGATCCCACAAAGTAGCAATACATGGCAGAGCTGATGACAAAAAATTTCACAGGAATCATCCCTGTGTGATACCCAATCATCTTCCCACCACCACTTTCAATGGAATTGCACATCCATCAACATCCAGCTTTTGAATCAAGCATGGGGGCTTAACTCATAGAACCCATATAATGGGCTTGCAGATTAAATGAAGTGGATCTAGACCTAACATATGTATATATGATTTCCACAGGATCACATCCCAATCATATGTTTAGTCCTTAAGGAAAAAAAAAAAAAAAACTTGGTAAGATTTTGCGTATGAAAACAAATGCCTTGGATTATCTAAAAGGGGTTCCTAAATTTCCAGATTTCCCCACAAAGTAGGTTAAGAAATTACCCAAAGCAATTCTAGACTTGGGTACATAGGATTGAGGCTTTGTGAGTAGAGGTGTAGACCTTGAAGCTCTACAAAACTAGCTTATGGGGTATGGGACTGATTGGTAGCCAAGGCTTTTAGACAAAACTTATGGATTTAGCAGGAACTCCCAAATCTTCTTATTCCATTTCTTTATAGATAAACAGGTGATCTGTAACCCTTTGGTCTCAATATTGCATTAATGAAGCTGTTACTCTTGGAGACAGACTTTAGGCCCTTTTTCTGAGTACTGCTTCCAAGTGTTTATAGTAACAGAACATGCCATAAACAAATTCCAAATTTTTAATACAAATGTTTATTCTACCATTGCACCCACTTGACTCAGAAATTTTCATTACGAAAAGGCTTCCAAACAAGAACATCTTCACCAGCCATGCATAAACAAACCTGAATATAACAGTAAGCAATAACATTTTCTGGAATTATGTTTCTGAAAACACAATTCCCTGTAGTTTGAGTTGAATTGTTGAAAAAACATCCACCTTTCAAGCACTGGCACAGTCAAGCTTGACTCAAGCTCAAAATGAAGAAGGTCAGGATTGACTCAAGCTCAAAATGAAGAAGACTTAAAATTAAGTGGACCCTTAATTCTGCCAAAGAAAGCCCTCTAACCCAAATTATTTATGAAAGCATAAGGAGCAATTTGCCCACTTGCCATAAAAGATCTTCAAAGAAAACCTCACAAATCGAAAGTGGGGTAACATAATGAGTGATTAGAAAGTTGGAAGAAGTGCAACTCATGTGATTACTAGCCTCTATTAATCTTCACCACAATGATTCCACGTGAAGGAACTGCCAAACTTATTTCAAACCTATGCACTAACCACATCTAACACTTCTAGGACACCAAAGACCTCCTTTCCAACAAGCCCATTCACTTCCTCTCATGTCAGTCAAACTCCAGAACAGATCAGAAACACATTTTCTAATTGGTTTTCTAGAAAAATAAAGGAGGCTTTACATGGGCTAGGCAGTGTATCAGAAGAGCAAAGACAGCATATAGATTTCAGCTGCACATCATTCCTCCAATTCTATGTTGAATTTTACTATGAAAAGGAACTTCTAGAGGAGTATACCTTTCTATGTTGGATGATTTGATATCTGGAAGCTCGAGCCTTTAGCACCTGTGGAATGACTTCATTTTTTTACTGTTATGAAACTATTGAATCGTTTGAATAAGATGAATGGTGGCAAATAAATGGATGGTCCCTTAAAGATGGGAAAGAGTCCCCACAATCCCCTGCAATGATTTTAGATAAACCACAATCCAGGACATCCTTGCCCCAATACTCGAGCCAACTAACACAACCACAAAATGTTGTACTGAAAATTGTAACTGATTTCCCATAGGCATCACATGATTTATTATAAAAACAGTATCTTATTTTCCATGGATTCTCCTACAGAAAATTAACTGCAGCTCTACTTCATCTTTTCTTTTCCTCTGGATGCTTTAGCAGAGGTCACTGCAGTAGAAGCTGATGCTATGTTACGACCTGCATAATATTTAGCAGGGTCTGCATATGACTGCAGACAGTGCTCCCTGAGAGGATATTCAAGCTTAGATTAAGCTTTTAAAATTAGTAAATGAAAAACTGCCATGAAGGAAATTTTTTTATGCATTTATGCCAACCTGCTTGCCTTTATGGTTTCATCACCTATTTTTATTTTCTTGAATATATTTCCTGTAAAAATGAGACACACAAACCATGTGATACAATAGTTGAACATCGCCTTAAACGAACAAATGAAGCAGTTTAAAGCAACCATATTGATATGAATGACTTAAAAAGGAGGTCTGAAGGAAAAATCAGTCTATAAGTTCCTTTAGACCAGAGAAACCAAATGTACTTAGAGCATGTTTGGTAGTGATTTTAAAAACGTTTTTAATATTTCTAACACTTGAAAATTTTTATCATTCAAGTATTAGAAAGACTAGAAATGTTTTATAGAATCACTACCAAACAAACTCTTAGAAACATAGAATCCTGCTGCAAAACTATAGTGAAGTCGCCATCAAAGACCGAGAAATTGTATGATGAATCTGTATATATACCGAGAGACTGAAAAAAATGAATGGGAAACCCATTTTCCATAGCATTTCCAAACAGTATTGGAACTGATCAATTGCTTCATAAGCCTTTCCAATGATCAATATGTTTGCTTGTGGCTTCCGGAGAAGGAACCCATTTGGTTCATCACCCCCATTATCTATTTTACCAACTGAAGTTAAAAGTTTCAATATTTGAGAGAGACTAGAGTGAGGTTGGCAAGAAAGTGGAATAGTGGGAATGCATCAGAGATGCTTCAATTCAGTGAGGCAGTTCACAATTAGCTAATGAATGAAACAATAGTCAAGTTCAGTGGTTAGATATTTGATACAAAAGATCATGCACAATCATAGCATATGCAAAGGCTATTTGAAACAATAACAGTAAGGAAGAAAGAAAGAAAAAATTCAAATAATTTCAAATAATGTTGGTATGTATAATGCATATAAAATCTTAATGTAACAAAATTAAAGGGAAAATCATTGTGTATAAAATCTTAGTATTCTTACCTCCAAGAATATCCTTGTCGGAAAAGTACTTTCCTATTAACTTGTTCGTAAAATCATTCTCGTACTTTTTATACTTTGCAATGTTATCGCATTCACTATGACCAAAATGAAAAATGTGAGAGCATAATATTGTATATATTTTCAATGAAACCTAAGTCTACTAATATACCCCTTCATTCCAAGTGAATTATTAAACAACATAGACGAGAAATTACATAACACATATTTTATATCTATGCAACAAATTATTCTACAAAGTTGTGTAGCAAAAACAGAATTTTTATGGTAAATATATTTAGGTATGATAAGTAATGCATCATTTATATTTCAATTCCAATAATTAACAACAACCAATTGAAAATATGATGAATATCATGCTACATGTTAGGGTTGGTAAGATATGATATCATTCAATTAAAAGATTGTATAAACTCATGGCATGAAAACAAATCAATATATACCGTAAAATTCATAGTATTTTGAATAGATATGGAGTTAGACATTTTTGTTAATTAAGAATATGAACTTTAGGCATTTGATATGAAATTTTGTTAATTATTGAAATTTGATTCAATTCTTTGACATTTCATACCACAACAATGTTATTAACGATTAAATTTTACAAAATTCAATCTACTTATATGGATTACTTATAAAAATATGATCAATTTAAAATATCAAAGGAAACAACTTACACAATTATCGGCCTGGCAAGAGGAACTTTAGGAATTTTATCTTTAGCCCTATCCATTGATGTCTTCAACAATGAAATGAATATCAATTATAAAATTAAAAGTTAATATATATGGTCAAAATACATGTTAAATTTTCTATTAATCCTCCTCGCATTTGGAATAAGCTTCACGTCACTACTACCAATTACAAGCTACCAACTCGAATAATTATACTACGTGGTGTGACTTGATTAGTCATTTGATATATCCTATATTAGTCAAATACATGTTAAACCCTATATTAATTTTCCTTACACATGAAATAAACATATCACCCATCATTCAAAATCTCGCAATTTCAATTGTAGCATATTAACATTACATGATATAACTTGATAGGATATATTAATTTAATAACTTTGTTATTACTAATATTTTGCACATTGATCACACATATATTGCACATATTAAACTATTAATTTAACTTTTATGGAAAGTCTTAAGACATGTAAATCATTGAACATGAAATAAACTTAACACCACCACAACTATTCAAAAGCTAGTGCCATAAACAATTGTATTTCATAATGAATTTATCACTATTAATATATCTTTCATATGCATCACATAACTACATACTATTAATATATAGAAGATCCAAATACATGGTAATTCCTTATTAATCTTACTTGCACATGACACAAAGATAGCATCACCATTATTATTCAATAATTATTAATTAAAATCATTTTTCTGCATGTTGTGATTTGATTAGTAATATTAATTTGTTTATTATTACTAGTATTGTGTCACCATATTGAATCTATTGAATACCTTTCACATTGATCCAAAAGATTAAATAATCACATAATGAACTAACAATGTCTACTAGGTTAACATCCTCTCATAATATATATTTCACTTTTCAAACCACTAGTTCATCCACAAAACTTATTAAGGAATAAGCTAATAATGTGTAACGAATAAAAAATTTTAAGCTTGTAAAAACTTTAACTTTCCCTTTTTGGTTCAAGTGTAAAGTGGGGAAAAGAATACCTGATTCATACACTCCAACAATGCTTATTACCAATGTTGGAGTTGGATTTGAGTGTCCAAGTGGGTTGATCTGACCTGACCCAATAAATAAGAAATAGAGAGCAATTTCTAAGAGTTTTAAAACTATCCAAAAACTATGACTATGAAAATTTTAAAAAAAGAAAAATAAAAAATGTGCTCTCTTTCTAAGACGTTATCTTTTTTCCCCTATGAAAACCAAAAAAAGAAAAAAAAATTGTATTTATAGTTCAATTTCCAACTTGGAATGAGAAATTTAGTTAGTAAAACAACTAATTGAGATTCTTATTGAGAATGTAGTTCCTAAAAAAAATGAAAAAAAAATTATAAATACATTTTCTAGATGTGATTCTAGTTTTTGAACGTGTTCCAAAAAAACAAACAAACAAACAAAACTTAAAATAAAAAAAAACTAAAATAAATAAATAAGTTTTTTTGGTTGTCGTTCCAAAAAAACATAGTTCCTAAAAAATAAAAAATAAAAGTACAAGTGCCTACTTGAAGTGGATATAGGAAAAAAAAGAAATGACAAATCTGAGTCTATATTGTGGCAACATACTTTGTTACCACTGGGCTTGTTTTTATACAAACATTTCATTCAATATTTAGGGTTCAATTTTTTGTAAGCCTTTAATCCAAGTATCTTGGCTATATAATAATTTTTTTTAGACTATGATTAAGACTTAGTCTCTAATATGAATTTTTTGGGTTGTAGTCAAAATATGTAACTATTAGACAATGATATACAAATGTCTAATTTATTAAATAACAATGATAATAGGGTTTTTCAAATTAAATTTTTTGTTTGTTCAAATATTTAATTAAAATATGAGTATATATTATTCATTAGAATTAAATTAATTACAATCCTTCTTTTGTCTAGGTTTAAAATGGTACAAATGAAGACAACTAGAAAAGTACTAAGGGGAAGACCTTGGCCGAAATTAGATGTGCTTATGAACTATAAAAGGAACTCTAGCCATGCTATAAATTAACATGTGGATCATGTTGTTAATATTATTGAGATATTAGAGGTGGAATATATTATTCCACCAAACTATAAGGAGGTTTTGCAAATGTCATTAACTAAACCTGAAGTTAAAATTTTACAACGTATATGATAATTTGTTCAAAAATGGTCCAAGGATTTGACAAATAAATCTTTTGATAACTTCGTAGACCTTTTTAAGAAATATGGACAAATATGGTTTTTGAAGAATGTCATAAAACGAACAACAATACTCTCTATTCCTCTGAAATTGCAAAGTGCAAGAAATCTAAATTCAATAAAGCATTAAAATATTAGAAGATTATGGTTATTGATTTAGAATTATAGAAGACATTGTATATAATCTAGATATTGTTCCTTTTAATTTCAAGGAAGAAAATTAGTTTTTCTTCTATATATTGCATTTTAATACTTTGTACATAAAATGTAAATATTCGATATATAACACATGACATGAATATTTATTTTTTGATAAATTAGTATGTTTTTTATTTATATATCTTCAATTCTTTAATATATATTGTTAGAACATACTAGTTGTATAATATTATTTCATGGAGTGGGAGGTTTTAGTGAAAAAGAAATTTAAATAATTTCTTGCCTAAAATTAGAAATACTTACATAAATTATTTTTGATTTGTAATAATTAAAATTGTATATAGAAGCAAATTGGGAACATAGTGAATTTAAATAATTATATTGTTAGCACATACTAGTTGTATAATATTATTTCATGGAGTGGGAGGTTTTAGGTGAAAAAGAAATTTAAATAATTTCTTGCCTAAAATTAGAAATACTTACACAATTATTTCTAATTTGTAATAATTAAAATTGTATATAGAAGAAAATTGGGAACATAGTGAATTTTCATTTCTCTTGCAATTTAAGGTTATTACATATTAGAAGATAATCAAAGCAAGTATGAATATCGATATCCATAAAAGTACCAAATAATAAGATTATGGAATATCTCTATGTAGTTGAATATATCGATTGCAACTAGGAATATCATAGCAAAACTAAGCAAGGGTGAGACATTGAATAATGATAATTATGAGATTCGACATTAAAAAGTTTGGTACATTCTTGAAGAGCAATAGGGTCTTGAAATACTAAATCTTGTTATGCAAAAACCTGAACAAGGGAACTTTGCTCAATATAGAAAGGATTAGGAGGCTTATGTGGCTTGAAAGAAAAAAAAATTATTTAGCTTGCATTACGTTGTTTAGTTGTATGCAAGATGATCTCTTAATCGAGGATGAAGTATACTGGACTACTCATGAAATGTGAGGAAGCTTTAAAAAAGAAGTATGGTGGACTTTCAACTACAAAGATGAGAGAACTTGTAATGAAATTTGGAAATTATAAGATATAACCAAATCATACAATAAAACAACATTTCAGGAAGATGAAAAAAAAAATGATAAGAGAGTTTAAAACATATAGGCATGTCCTCATTAATGAGCAACAAGTTGAGATGGTCATCAAATCTTTACCAAAGAGCAACTGGGAATACATGATGGCGAATGTGACACATAATGAGAGTGTCAAGACTTTCAATGATATTATTTGTCATCTTGAATTGGAACTCAAGCGACTTGTAATTGTTAGGCCCAATGAACAAGTTTATGTAACTAAATTCAGTTTGCACAAAAATTTCAGTTTATAAGCGTAACAAAAAAATTCTTTAAGAAAAATGAGAAATCTAATGACTCTTTAAAGAAAATGAAGACTGAGGCACACAAGAAGTTTAAGCATGTCAGAATGGATAAAAGAAAGTTAAAATGTTATAACTATGACAACAAAGATCATTTTCCTCGTGAGTGCATTGAGTCAAAACAGGTATGGTCCTATTAAAATAACACCCATGTGCTTATGTTGTTAGGATTGAGCCCTAGAGAGCATGATATGATGTAACAGATAAAAATTCATTTATAAATTTATTTATTTATGTTTTTTTGGTTTCTCATTTATTATCTCATATACAATAATTGGTTATTTGAGCATACGCGCTCACATTATTTGCATTGTACATGACTTCAACTTATTAAGAGTTGCAAAAAAAATCAAAGTCATGGGTTCTGTGTAGAGTGATGAGTAGTCCATAGTCGGTTCATAGAATTAGGCAATCCATTTGAAACTGTAATGCACTACTTCCTAATTGGAGAAATGACTTGACTTAATCATCGGAATGACTTTTTTTTTATCGTGAGTGCACTAATATATGTGATGCACACTAAACAGGACCTACGGTGAATCATGACATAAGGCTATCGATTGTCATAATTCACTAAACTATTATATTGCATGGACTCTCAACTTTGAGAAGATATTGAGCCTGTGCCAAAGTCAATAGGAGGATTTGACCTATGGGTGAGACCCTAAGGTGACCACATATCTTTATGGATTAAGTTACTATTGATAGAGTTTGGTGGTAATAGGTTTTCTCAATAGAGACACCATGATATTTCATGGGTTTGAGATAGTGTGTCTTCTTTGGTGATCTAAAAGACATGTGATTTGGAAGACTATGACCATAATATTTTTTTTAGTAGAAATTTGGCATATGCTCATTGGAGTTAGAGTGTGTCAATTGATCACATAATAAGTGGGATTTCTAGCTCAAGGATTAGAGAGATAATTTTGATAGGTAATAATGCTACCTTGTTAAATTACAAACACCAATTCATTGGGAGTTTGCATGTAGTGGATAATAGATCACAAACCTAATTTCTTCTCATTATTATTTACATAGGGTATTAGAATGTAGTTGATTTTCTATAGTGAGATGTTGAGTTAACTTCAAAATTGGATTCTAGGGAAGCTAATATTTCTATGTGTTCTAGTGGTCCCCACTCTAAGTTCATATACCATGAAAACATGGTTTATGAGGGTTAGATTGACTCTAGATTCACTATTGTGCATACGAGCATTTTGTTAATTACGCAAAGTTATATAGAGGATAGTGAGCAAGGCTTTTGGATTAGGCTAATTGATTAATTATATGATCATGTGTGGTTAATTAATTAATTAAGATCCATTTCAGGCTAGATTAAATGACTTAAGCCTAAGTGGGCTCAAGTCACTTAAGCCCACTAAGGGAACCCAATAAATGTTGTCTTAGGGGTTAGGGTTTTCAAGACTTTTGCTTGTCATTTTCCACTTCCAAAAAGAGAGAAAGTGAGAGAGAGTGATCCAAGGAAACCTTCATTCCAAAGTTCACTCTTTGGCGTTTCAAGGTTGTGGTTTGAGTCATCGAATGGAAGACTTTAGGTGTACGAGACCTCTAGAATATTCAAACATCTTCTTTATCGTAAGGAATTGACTTGAAAACATCCAAATATAGGTAAAAACATCTATAACACTAATTTTCTGGTCCTTAATTATTAAAAATTGTGTATTTGCTTCCATTGTTAGGATTTTGAAGCTCTAGGATTAGTTTCATATACCTAACTTGAGCTTGGAATAGGGAATGGAGAGATCTGGGTAGCCCTGCATATGTTTCTAGTTGTGTAAAGTTAACTAAATCTATTCCTTTGTGGACTATAGACTTAGTTGCCACCAACCATATAGCTAAAGATTGAGGAGTATATGTAGAGTTTCAACAAATTTGTTTTGATATAAGATGGATTTTATGTTGAAAACAACTTCAAAGTTGCGGTCAAGGATATTAAAATGTGCAAATTGGAATTACGTATATGACATACCCTATTCCTACATGATTTTTTTTATGCTTTGGATATTCTATGAAACTTAATCTCTATGTTAATCTTTCTTAGTTTAGGTTTCAATTTGAATTTTCATGATCTAATAATGAAGTTGTATTTAGGAACAACATACTTTGGTTCTAGATTCATTTTGGATGGTTTTATGGTTCTCAACATTGGTGACTATGTGTTGTCTAAACTACTAATAATTATTATTTATTGATGACTACTTCTGGAGATACATGTGTTAATGTAATCATATGACATGCTAGACTTGTGCATATTGGACAAGAAAGAATGAATAGACTAGTTAGAGGAAATCTTCTAGGTGAATTCACTAAAATTGATATGTCAACTTGTGAATATTGGCTAACTAGTAAAACAACAAGAAAACCATTTAGAAAAGAAGGTAGGATTGAAACACCATTGCAATTAATCCATTTTGACATCTATGGTCCTATGAGTATTAAAGCAAGACATGATACCTTATACTTCATCACATTTATAGATGACTTTACTCATTACGATCATGTTTATTTGATTTCTCATAAGTTATAGACATTAGATTATTTTAGATGCTACATTAATTTAGTTGAGAATTAGTTGGATAAAAGGATTAAAACATTAAGAACAAACCAAGGTAGAGAATATTTTTTAGAACAATTTAAAGATTTATGTGATGAAAAAGGTATTAGTAAACAAATGATTATTTTAGGGACTCCATAACAAAATGGTGTTGTTGAGAGGAGGAATAAAACATTGTTGACATGGTTAGGTCAATGATGACTCAAGCAAATCTCCCATTTCATATTGGGAAAATGCACTGTCGATTGCTACTTATACTTAATGAGCACCCTCAAAGTTTGTTACATCCACTCCACATGGTTTATGTTCACAATCCTTATCATAAATTCAACATATTATTCATCGATGATGATTTGAAATTGAAGGGGAAATTCATATTATAAGTCAATATGATGATGTCGAACCTAAGTCAGTTCATGAGACTCTGATTTGTCCAATTAAGGATAAATGGAGAACAACAATGGAAGAATAATTAGACTCAATGTGAAAGAATCAAGTCTAGGAATTGGTTGATATGCCTTCAAATTGAAAAACTATTAGGAACAAATAGGTTCTTAAAATTGTAAGTAGATAAGTTGTCCATAGTCAATTCATGGATCTGGGCAATCTAGTAGAGACTGTAGTGTACTACTTTCTAATTAGAGGCTGTGAGATAAGACTATCGATTGCTATGATTCACCAAGCTACTATACTGCATGAACTTTCAATCTTGAGAGAATATTGAGTTTGTTCTGAAATCTAACCTATAGGTGAGAACCTAAAGTTGTCATATATCCTTATAGATTGAGTCACTATTGATAAAGACTAGTGACAATAGGTATTTTCAATAAATGTACCGTGATAACTCATGGGTTTGAGATACTATGTCCCCTTGGGTGATCTAAAGGACATGTGATCTAGAAGAATAGGGTTATAACATTTCCTTTAATGGAAATTTGGCATATGCTCCTTGGAAGTAGAATATGTCAATTAATTACATAATAAGTGAGATCTATAACTGAAGGATTGGATAAACAATATTAGTAGGTGATAGAACTGCTTTATTAAATTACGAGCACTAATTTATGAGAAGTCTGCATGTAGTGGATAGTAGGTCACAAACATGGGCTTTTGTCTCATTGTTATTAATATAGGGTACTAGAGTGCAGCTGATTCTTTGTAGTAAGATATTGAATTAACTTTTTGATTGGATTATGAAGGATTCAATACTAATATGAGTCTTAGTACAAGTTTTTTCTACTACTTATATTCGATTTGGGAACATCTAGATTGCAAGCATGAATTTCAAATCTCTAAATCTTTATTCTAAAATGGTTTTTGAAGCAATTATTTTATGCTACATTAGATCTAGAAATCCCTAGAAATAGATGCATGTACTCTACGAGATCGAGGGCCTAGGAACGGAGTAATCTGAAGTTCCCAATAAAAATAAAACGAAAGGTAAGTAGATCCATTGAAAATTATGAAACTTGACTAATGGTTAAAATTTATACCCAACATGAGGGTATAGACTATAAGGAAACCTTCTCTCTAGTAGTCAAGTTTGCTTTAATTCACCTCATTTTAGTTATAGTGGCTCATATAGATTTAAAGCTACACCAAATGAATGTTTAGATAGCTTTCTTTAATGAAGATTTGAACATGGATGACTAACTTGGAATGGCCATATGAGCAACCTCTATGTCATCTTCCCACATAAGCTTATGACATGAATCATGTTCCATGTTAGTATCTAACAAAAACATTCCATGTGGGAACATATACATTGGATTAAAAAAAATAAAATCAAAGAGAATAATTAGACAAACATACCCTAAAAATTCACCTCATCCAAACATCAAACCTCTTTTCTTCTCCTCCTTTTATAGTTGATAATGCTACTTCTTATTCTGCTACCAACCAATTAAAAGTTGTATCTTAAAAAGAATGGTAGGCTAACTTTGCATCTAATCTCCTCGTATTTTGTATATGTATTCACTCTCCATCTTCCGTATTCTCATTCCTTCTTAAATCTCCCTTTATTTTGCATACATATTCACTCTTCATCCTCCATCTACCCTTACTTTGATTTTCTTCTTTTTTTCTTCCCTCTATTAAAAAAATAGGAGGTGGAGGAAAGGGAGGGAGGGGTTGGAATTATATAACCATACTTGAAATAAAAAATTTTAAGCTTTTGAGAACTTTACTTTTCCCTTTTTGGTTGGAGTGTAAAGTGAGGGAAAAAATTATATGATTCATGCATTCCAACAATGTTCATTGCAAACTTCCAAAATTACCTTCTAAAGGTCAATTTGGAATGGCCACATAAGCAATCTCCATATCACTTTTCCACATAAGCTTATGACATGAAGCATGTTCCAGGTCAGAATCCAACAAAAACATTCCATGTAGGAATATATACATTGAATATAAAAAAATCAAAGAGAATAATTAGATAAACCCACTCTAGAAACTCATCTCATCCAAACATTAAACCCATTTTCTTCTCCTTCATGTTTTTCTCCATTCCACTGCTAGGCACTCAAATTTTGTATTTTAACAAAAATGGTATGTTGACTTTGCATCTCATCTCCCCCCTAATTTGTATACATATTCACTCTCCATCCTCTATATGCTATCACTTCAATTTTTTATTTTATTTTTTATTTTCCTTTCCTATATTGAAAAAAAAAGGGTGGAAAGGGAGGGAGGTATAATGTAATCATACTTTCAATAAAAATTTTAAACTTTTGAGAACTTTACTTTTCCCTTTTCAATTGGAGTGTAAGGTGGGGAAAAAATACGTGCTTATTACCAATTTTCAAAAATACCTTCAAAAGGCTAACTTAGATGGCCAATATGAAATGACCACATGAGCAACCTCCATGTCATCTTCCCATGTAAGCTTGTGACATGGAGCATGTTCCATGTCAACATCCAACAAAAACATTCCATGTAGGAACATATATATTGAATTAAATAAATGAAAAAAGATCGAGGAGAATATTAGACAAACAAACCCTAGACACTCATCTCATCCAAATCCCACTTGCATGTCCAAGAGCCAAACTTTAAGATACGTTGTTCTTACTTTAGGTACTTTCTATGTTAAGGTAAGGAGATTAATTAATCTGAAATAGTCTCTTAGTAGTAATAAGGTCATGACTTACTTTTCATAAGCTTGATTCTTATGATATTAGGATACCTTACAAATGATATATAGTCCTAAGAGCTCTACAATTTTGCTAAATAATTATCTGCCTTGAATGACAAATTATATTAAATGTATGATTGTTTTCTTTGTTATAAATATCAATTTTTTTTTAATCACTTGCTTTCTCACATTGGACCAAACCCAACTAATCCTTTGTTTTTGTATCTAGGTTACATCCTGAATATTATAATCACTTTTTATGTACTCTAATCATATCTTTCATACTTTGCTTATAATTTCCGTACGATTAGAGTCATACGCTTTTATATGTTAATGACATTCCTCGTGCCCTAGTCATACTTTTGTAACTTAATTATATTTTTTGTACTTGGTATCTTAGTGACATTTTTCATGGGCTAATCACACTATTTCTACCATTACATACCTATAACCTAGACATATTATCATAATGCTTACTCATTTATTTTATGAAATAATTAAAATATCTACTTCGAAATTTTTACACTTTTGAATAAGATTTAAATTGCAATTAATCATTAATTAATACTTTACACTATATCTATGAATATATGAAAAAAAAAGACTTTGACTTAATAAAAAATTGTATTAATGGGTTGAATTTTTGTAATAATGCAATTATAATTTGTAAACTAAAATATAATGTGATTTCCTTAAAAAAAAAAAAAAAAAAAATTGAATGACAATTTTTCAAATCCTATATTCATTAGTAGGAATCTGTCACTTGTCAAAATAATTGAAAACCTCCTATCTCCTTCCTTCCATCTCATGGTGGGACCTATTATTTTCCTAAGGTCTTTGTTATGTAGAATTTGCATTTGTCTCTCTCATGGTCCTCCTCAAAGAAACAGTTTTGGCCAAAATAGCCTTTTTATGAAAAAATGATAATAATAAATTTAATTGATTTACCAAATTTATATTCAAGATGGTTTTTTTATTACCACCTACAGTCATATTATTAATTATTATTATTATTTTTATAATTTTAGTTGAAGTCTCAATTATTAATCAGAGACTTCAGTAAAAAAATAAATGAAACCTCAATTGCTAAATGCGTTTTCATTTTTAATCTAAAACCTCAATTGATAATTAAGACTTTATTTTTGTGAGAGGAAGATGTGACACTCGTATGATCTACACGGAATATAAGTTTGAAAAAGGCTTAAACGGATTATTTTGACCTAAAATTCCAAAGAGACACTTTTAAGACACATGTTGCAGAATAATTTTAGAGTCCTTATTTTTAAATTTATAAATACAAATTTAATTTCAAATAATTAAGGTATAAAACAACAAATGATAACTCTAAAAATTATTTGATAAAAGACCACAAATGTAATTTTCACCTTTAGATCTCCTTCTATTAATAAAATCTATTTTAATATCTTTTGTGTCCAAAAATTTTAAAATTACTTATATTTAAAAAAAAATATAACATGAGAATAGGATTTGACGCGTTAGAAATTTTTCCCTAGAAAATCTTTTCTTTCCAATCATTTTCCGTGAAAGCAACCAGGGGATCACCGATTGGCGATTACCAGACACTACTCATCAATTATTTTATTCTTTGGTCCGCACACACGCATTAAGTAACGGACGGACCCGATTGTCTGAGATCCATCACACTCCCTGTACTTGTGTCTCAGCTTCTTCTTCTGCTCCTCGCTTACCAAAATCTGGAATCCAGATCGGGCGATTCGCAGTCGGTGTCGTCAATCCAATGGCGGTAGCAGCTCGAGGCGGGCGAGGATCGTTCGGCGGCGGCGGTCTACGCAATATCGTCTCGTATCGCATCTTTGCCTCCGCCCTGTTCACTATTCTCTTCATCGCCACAATCTCCGTCCTCCTCAACACCAATCCAGCTCCTCCATCTCACGACTCTGTAAGTTATTACTTTACTCTCATTCTCTCCAGATGGCATTAAAAACGGTTGCGGATTCTCACACTCTGTGGTCGGTGTAGGTGATCCCGAGCTCCGGCAACGCCTACATGCAACGGACCTTCCTTGCCCTCAAATCTGATCCGCTCAGGACCCGACTCGACCTCATCAACAAGCAGGCCAACGATCACATCACCCTCGTCAACGCCTATGCGGCCTACGCCCGCAAGCTCAAGCTCGATATCTCGCGGCAGCTCCGAATGTTCGACGATTTGGCGCGGAATTTCTCTGATCTGGCGGCACGGCCTGGACGGAGGACGGCGCCGGAGGATGAGGTGGAGGGGACGGGGGACGAGGACCTTGTGAGGCAGTTGGAGAAGGAGGTGAAGGACAGGGTGAAGATCGCGAGGCTTATGATTGCTGAGTCGAAGGAGTCGTATGATAATCAGATCAAGATTCAGAAGTTGAAAGATACTATTTTTTCTGTGAATGAGTTGCTGGTGAAGGCGAAGAAGAATGGGCAGGTTGCAAGTTTGATTGCCGCGAAGTCTATTCCGAAGAGTCTGCATTGTTTGGCGATGAGATTGGTGGAGGAGAGAATTGCGCATCCAGACAAGTATACGGAGGAAGAGGACAGTGCTGAGTTTGAGGATCCGAGTTTGTACCATTATGCTATATTTTCGAATAATGTGATTGCAGTGTCGGTGGTGGTGAATTCTGCGGTGAAGAATGCTCAGGAGCCATGGAAGCATGTTTTCCATGTGGTATCGGATCGAATGAATGTTGCCGCCATGAAGGTTTGGTTTAAGATGAGGCCGGTCGGAGGAGGAGCACGTGTGGAGGTGAAAGCAGTGGAGGATTATGCGTTTTTAAATTCTTCATATGTGCCGGTGCTTAGACAAATGGAGTCAGCGAATTATGGGGATAATGCAAAAATAAGGAACCCCAAGTACTCATTGCTGAATCACCTTCGGTTTTATTTGCCTGAGATGTACCCGAAGCTGCACCGCATTTTGTTTTTGGATGATGATGTGGTTGTTCAGAAGGACCTATCAGCCTTGTGGAGGATTGATTTGGATGGAAAGGTGAATGGGGCTGTTGAGACTTGCTTCGGCTCATTTCATCGCTATGCCCACTATTTGAACTTCTCGAATTCTGTCATTAGGGAGAAGTTCAACCCCAAGGCTTGTGCCTGGGCATATGGGATGAATATATTTGATCTTGACGCTTGGAGGCGTGAAAAATGCACGGACCAGTATCATTATTGGCAAAACTTGGTAAGATCATGTTTGCTTCTAGTTTTGGTCTTTTTTGTGTTTCCGTATTTTGTTTAGTCTTGTTGGAGTGGTTGAGTTGAGTTTGACAAATTGTCTTTTTGTGTGTCCTGTGATTAGAATGAGGATGGGACGCTATGGAAATCGGGGATGCTTCCGCCTGGCCTGATCACATTTTACTCAACAACAAAATCATTGGACAAATCTTGGCATGTACTGGGACTTGGGTACAATCCAAGTATTAGCATGGATGAGATCAACCATGCTGCAGTGATTCATTTTAATGGAAACATGAAACCTTGGCTTGATATTGCCATTAACCAATTTAAGAATCTCTGGACAAAATATGTGGACAATGATATGGAGTTTGTGCAGGTGTGCAATTTTGGGCTCTAGATGAGTACCTGTACCACCCCAACAACGATGAGGTAACAGAGAAAATGAGTTGCAGTAATTGTTCATTCCGGGTTACACATTCTTTCAAGGTTTTGGATGCCATCATTAGTTGTAATTCTCAGGGCGAAGCTCATGGTGGTATCATTGTTTTGCTTTCCATGGTAAAAAAAAACTCATAATTACTATTTTTGTTGTTTTACTAGTTTTTAAGTTGTCTATTATGAATTGTAGCCAATCAGCTTGGATGATGTATACGCAGAAATGATTTTTTTTTTGTATAAGTTTTCTCTACCAATGAATTTAGTGACCCGAATGGCAATATCTTCTGAAATTATTCACCCTTTCTTGGAGTAGGTCTCTGTTATTATTTCCCTATCTAATCATAATCCATTCCAAAAACAATGTAGTCATATAACAGGACAATTGAAAATGGGCTCTATCGATGTTTTATTTGACAAGATAGTGGCATATGCTATAAATTTTATCTCTCAAAACAAGAAATTGAAGTTTTGAATAAGGGTTATTTCACTTATCTCACCTCAAGTTTTGGCTAAATATACCTTACCCTTATTGATTTGAAATTTCATCAAATACATCCTCTATCCTTTTCATTTATTATTTTTACTCAACTCCCCTCTCACTCAAAATAGGAGAGGTTCCTTTATCCTTTTCATTTGTTATTTTTACTCAACTCTCCTTTCACTCAAAATAGGAGGAAATTAACCCTTTGAATAATGATGAAAATATAAGGGAGGATTTGTTTTGAACTTCATAGCTGTGCCTTACAATTGGCTCTCGAGGTCTCTTTTACATTAAGAATTATTTTATTTTGTTTTTTAATAAGCCTCTTTTACATTAAGAATTATGCTATCTGAAGGATCTTTGAGGGTTTTGGAGCTATTAGACTGTTATCTTTTTGTTGGATCAAATTTTCTATAGGATCTGATGAACGTAATTCTCAACATTTAATTACTTCTTTTTTGATATACTTTTATTTTGGGAATCTAGGGTTTACTGTGAAAATTCTCAACAATTTTTCTAGATTTCTTCTTCATGAATCACCAATTTGTTTGTCATCATCTCTATAATCTGATTTCTTCTGTTTTCACTGAGAGATTTTTGTTCTATTTTTATCTTAAATTTATCTTTTTTTTGGTTGACTTTATTAGATAGAACACCCTCTTCTATGTGATCAAATTACTCTGAGAAATTTATCTTGTTTGTTAACAATCTCTTCTATGTGAACAAAAGTTTAATCTCTTCCTTTTTCCCCACTACCCCCGTGACAGTAAGAATCTAATTTCTATAAATAATCTGTGAATTGTCTGTCTCAAATTTTCTTTTCCCCTTTCAGAATCACAAATTGAGGGTTTTTTTCTCTTTTATGTTCACATCATCCTAATCTCATACATGTTTTGGAGAAAAATACTATAACATAATATTTAAGGATTACCTGTATGTGAGACTTACTCTATTGGTGGACCTTTTTGAAATATGCCCATATTGATCGCTTTTCTGGTCATCTTCAGTTTTGTTGCTTAAGAACATAAGTGGTTGATGTTTGGGAGCTATGAGAGTCCGAACAAGTTCTTCTTTGAGTTTCTCAGATCTCTGTTCATTTTTATACCAAATTTTGGATTTGCCACTAATTGGTATTCTTATGATGCATACATGGAAACAGATGACTGCCTTCTCAACCTCAGCAGAATAGGACTTGCTGGTTTTTTTAAATGGTGGTTTCCTCATTTCTGTTTCTAACAGAACTGCCTTCAAAGCTCATTAAACTGCCAATTGAGCTATAAACAGAAAGTGGGTCTTCCCTTGTTTGCCTTCCTGTTTCCAGAAATATTTATTTGTTCTATCCAAAGGTCATGTGCCATAAGTTCATGACCCTGCTTTTTAATGCTGGGATCCCCATCAAAACCCTTTGATTTACAAGGAGCTGTGACTTTAGTTGGCCATGGTCATGGGAGTGACATGAAAGCTCTAGAGAGAGAACCCATGCTGAATTGAGGTTTCTGGAGCTCAGAAAGTTTTAGGTGGTGAAGAGGGTGTATCATGGAAATGATTAAAGGTATCAAGCACAAAGAATACTTGGGATTTATTGGTGTCTGTTGACAGTTATAAAATGAGGACCTACAAAGTGTTAGTTTAATGGAACTAAGCAAGGGCAATTACTCTTCTTAAATTTGGTGACCAGTTCTTCATTGGACTTGATTCCCATTTTGACTGTTTCCAAGTAGATTCCTTGAACTCTGTTTTATCAAATAATGCATTCTGATTTGACACTTGAAATTGTGATTTATAGCCGAAACAGATTGCTTGGAGTAGATTTTGCAACTGATATTAGCATGTATTGCACTTGTAACAGCTGTTATTCTGTTATTTTTATTTTTTATTTCACTGTTGATTAGGTTTTAATATTATTTAATATTTTCTTTTGTTTGTTTTGGAAAAAAATATATTAAGCTAATTTGTAGTGAGAGAGTATTGCATAAGGTACAAACATTGTAACATATATCAGGAGAGTATTATATAAGGTTCCCCAATGTTATTGCTGTTAAAGCGGTCATTTCATGCCTTGCAGGAAACAATTAATTATTCCCCCAACATTTTGGAGGGTTTATGGCTCAGGGGGTGGGGGTTGGGGATTGGGGATTGTGGGGTGTGGAATACCGAATACCAAAGAGAGGAACCTGTCTCACAAAGATCAAACTTGAAATTCCCTACTTTGACACAATTGTAGTTGTTTGTTTGGTGAATTGATTTTACTTTGCAAGTACAATATCTTTACTTATTTCTCAATTGTTATTCATTAATGGCAGTTTTTAATTGCAAAGCAGGTGAGGCAATACCACAACTTGACAGGTTTTAATGCAAGGCATGTTTTTATTTTGGTTTTCTCCTTGTTTTTGTTTTTTTTTTCCTCTCTGTTTTGTTTGTTTTTTCTTTTTTTTTTCAGGAGCAAAAGTATGACTTTCTAGATTATGATTTCAATTATCAGAACAACAATAATAGTGATTGTAGTGTATGTGCTAAAATATTTTTAAAGTTGAATGTACAGCCTATACCTCATGGTTGCCATGCTGTTGCACTTGCACCCATCTTTGCATGATTAGGTATAATGTAAGAGCGAATGTTCTGTCACTAAAAATGCCTTTTCTGCCTCTCATAGTTGGCATTTGTCTTTCTATGTTGGTATTTCTTCTTTCTAGCATGACACACATTCTATTGGTTCATAGCCATACGCATATTCGGTGCATTATTCTCAAGAAATTTTGTGGCAGAGATCATTTTCTCATATTTGACGTGAAATCTGCTGAACATCCAACCCCCCACCCCTATCTCCCCCCCCATCAATTGCTGTCTGCTGCTTATTGCAAACCCAGGTTTGTATTCCCTTCCCTCTTATTGCACTTCAGATTGTATGATCTATAGCCTAGGTCCAGATTTAAGTACACAAGAGTTGATTGCAAAAATACACAGCACGGAAACAGAAGGAAATTCTAGCTAATGCTGACAAGATCAGGAACTGCTCCAAATCTCAATATTTTGTTCCTTTGCTTGCTTACATGCATTTCCTAGCTGATCTTATCACTATGCTTATTGAAATATGGCACTGAAAGACTAGAATAATCATAAATATATGAGATGTGGAATCACAGAATGCTTCTATTCTTGGAGAAGATCTAGATAGAAAATACATGCGTTTCTTCATTTTTCCTCTGTAAATTTTACTTACTTGCCCCACGTTGAGTGTGACTGCTGGCACTATTTCTCCTGAGCACCAAATCTTTCTTCTCCTTTTTTGAACTGCTTTCCCCTCCTTTCTTCTTCTCTTGTTTGTTTCCTTTCTTCCATGAAGAATACTTGATGTTGTCACCCCTGTCATGCTTGAAAGGAGCCATGCCCATACCATGACTATCTTGCCCATTCTCACATGCTTGTTCATGATGACTTGGCCCAGATGAAGCATCGGAAGCCATTGAGTCATCACTGCCCTCATCCTTACCGTCACCATAGTTGAAGTTGGTGATGTGAATGTTGTTATCATCATCATTTCCACTGCATTCTGATCTCCTTCATGCATGGGAGAGGCAATGTACATTGTCCACCCAGATTCGCTGCTGCTACATCCTTCTGTACCTGGAAAATGTTTGGGCTCCATCTCTCAAGTTA